>NW_024728009.1:245000-247500 GCF_018991925.1 Homarus americanus | reverse complement strand
CGAGACACGAGGTAACACTGGAGGCTGGAGGGAGGGAGGGAGGCTGGAGGGAGGGAGGGAGGGAGGGGAGGCTGGAGGGAGGAGGGAGGGAGGAGGAGACTGGAGGAGGGAAGGAGGAGGAGGGAGGTTGAGGGGTGGGAAGGAGGAGGAGGGAGGCTGGAGGGTGGGAAGGAGGGAGGAGGGAGGGAGGAGGGAGGGAGGGAGGGGAGGGAGGGAGGGAGGCTGGAGGGAGGGAGGCTGAGGGAAGGAGGGAGGGAGGGAGGAGACTGGAGGGGGAGGGAGGGAGGGAGGCTGAGGGGAGGGGAGGGATGGAGGGAGGAGGGGGAGGTGAGGGAGGCTGGAGGGAGGCTGGAGGGGGAGGAGGCTGGAGGGAGGGTGGGGAGGGAGGCTGGAGGGTGGAGGCTGGAGGGTGGGAGGTGAGGGGAGGGGGGGATGGGGGGTTCACACTGACGTATCGCTGATTGTTTTACTCCCGGCAAAGTTATGACCCAGTTACAATTGTAATCTTTCACGGCAGCGGCTCGGGGCTTGTGGCGCAGGTGTCATATTGATCACGGAGAAGGTGTCATGTTGTGGCGCAGGTGTCATAGTACTGGTGTCATGTGATGCAGGTGTCATAGTACTGGTGTCATGTGATGCAGGTGTCATAGTACTGGTGTCATGTTGTGGGCGCAGGTGTCATAGTACTAAGTGTCATGATGGTAAAGCCAGTACTGGTGTCATGTGATGCAGGTGTCATAGTACTGGTGTCATGTTATAAAAGAAGAGCAAGAGAATAGGATAGAAGAGGATGAGGAAGAGGAGAAAGAGGATGATGGAGGATAAGAAGGAAGAGGAGGGGGAGGAGGAAGAGGAAGAGCAGAAGAAGAAGAGAAGAAAGGTAGAAAAGGAAGTGAAGTAGGAGATGATGAAGAAGAAGAAAATGTAAAGGATGAAGAAGAAGAGAAGAAGAAAGGAAGAGAAGAATAAGAAGAAGGAAGAAGAGAAGAAAGGAAAGAGGGAGGAGGAAGAAGGGGTAGGTGTTGTACAAGACACCTACAGTACATAGATCAATACCGGGAGTAGAGGAGAGTAAAGGGATTTGTCTTTGATAATAGCTAAGGGGCGCTGGGTGTAAGGGGCGGTGGGTGGCGCTGTGTAAGGGGCTGGGTGGTGCTGGGTGTAAGGGGTTGGGTGTAAGGGGTGGTGGGTGTAAGGGGTTGGGTGTAAGGGGTTGGGTGTAAGGAATGAAGGAAGGAAGGAAGATAGAAGTGTTTTTCTGTAGTCAGTATTTATGTTTACTTAAGCCTCAGAAATTTACGTTGAAATACATTAACTTCAATACCTTAAAAAAGATCTAATTTTATCTATTATTTTTCCCCATCAGTATAATATTTTATTATGAGATTCCCTTACAATCATAAAAAAAGTGTTTGAATGTTGGAAATTATTAAAAAAAAGTGTTTGAATGTTGGAAATTATTAAAAAAAAGTGTTTGAATGTTGGAAATTATTAAAAAAAAGTGTTTGAATGTTGGAAATTATTAAAAAAAAGTGTTTGAATGTTGGAAATTATTAAAAAAAAAGTGTTTGAATGTTGGAAATTATTAAAAAAAAAGTGTTTGAACGTTGGAAATGATTAAAACGGATAAAAAATAACAAATAACGTTAATTACATTTCCCCGAATCCTGATACTGTATATAGGTTACATTTCTGATACAAAAAAAAGAAGCTAATAGTACAAGTATAATTTAAATAAGGTGTTTGTGTTTCTGGCTGCCATTAGCGAGTATACCGGGCCTCTCACTCACACGTACCTAGGAGAGAGAGAGAGAGTGAGAGAGAGAGAGAGAGAGAGAGAGAGAGAGAGAGAGAGAGAGAGACACACACACTTAGAAGTATATAGAAAAAATCGAAACAAGTAACTGCTAATGATAAATAAGTTAATAATATTTGAGGATTAATAATAAGAAAAAAAATTAAATAAACCTTTTGGTCAAGTCTTTATCACATATTGGGTAAAGTTAACCTCACCTGAGCCCGAATATTATGTTAATAACACCGCGTATGTAAACTGGAAGTGAAAATAACGGCATTCTGAGGGCACTAGGACGCCTTCCCTACGACCTGGTAAAATGTGTGGGGCGGCCAGAAGTACCATATATATTAAAATATATTCAGATTTGCATTATTAGGAGGTGTACAGTGTAGTAAAGTGGGGGAATATATACAAGAATTAGCATAATGTGATCTCTCTCGTTATACTCTCACAGAAACGCCTCCTGCCCCCCCCCACCCACCCCCACATCCTGGAGATTCTTGATATATAAAAAAGAACATTCAGCAGGGTCGCTTAGCTCCTCCTCCTACTACTACTGCTTCTGCTGACCTATCTGCTAATACCTTCTGAAAACACTAAATAAAAATTCTATATACTTTATTGTTTCGGGAGATTATGAATAGGGTCGATATATATGTATACTTGCCGGTGGGTATTGAATAGGAACGGCCCACAAACATT
>NW_024728009.1:130000-240000 GCF_018991925.1 Homarus americanus | reverse complement strand
ACCACTACTACTACTATCACCCACACTATAACCACCATTATTACCATCACCACTACCAATATCACCCCTACCTTCACCACCACTAACCCTCACCACCGCCAAACACTACCGTCATGATCATCACCACTATCACCCTTCACCACCACCACCACCACTTCCCATAGTCTTACCGACCACCAGCTGGCCCACAACGCTCCAATAATCAAATCACATAATCAACTAAGATACAATAGAGCCTGAGGAGGGAAAGACAGACAGACAGACAGACAGACAGACAGACAGACAGACAGGCAGACAGACAGAAAATTCGAGTTAGTAGCATCAGAAGATTTGAGACCCTTCCTCCACCACTATATCCTTCCTTAAGTTCCTTCCTATGTTACATCATTCTCCCTTAACTGGGTCTCTAAGAATACATGAAAAACAAGAAAAATAAAATCATAAGATAACTTCCCAACCATCATCACTGGACAGTTAAGTAAACAACAACAAAAACTCCCTCATAACCTGGAGTCATTAGAAGCGGAGTTTGTACAGGAGCAGTTTTTGTATCACGTAACAACAGCTCCTGGTCTCTCCTCACTATTTATATGTCCGTGATGCCTTGTGACCTGTGGGGATCCAGCGTAGGAAATGAAACCTATATATGCAACCAGAAGAGAGAGAGAGAGAGAGAGAGAGAGAGAGAGAGAGAGAGAGAGAGGTGGAGTTAGTTTCAGTGTTACATAACGGAGTAACTGTCAGGTATAAACTGTGAATAAAAATTGCTTTCTATTTATTATTTCCAAGTAAATTATCCAATCAACTATTAAGCTATTACAGTAGTGAAAATACAAACAGAGAAACAAGTTACATTATTTTCAAGATATATTATAAATTCTTAGTGTCCGTGAGTATAAAGTTTACTCTTTGAAGATAAAGCTGAAATTTGGTAGGGAGGTGCGGGTGGTCTAAGGAATGGCTGTGCACTGTCACCTGTCCCACAACCAGGGCAAAGCCAGGTAACTCAGTTAGTGTGTTGGGATATTAAGAAAGGTGTAAGGAAAAAACACCTGAGGTAACTCACTCCAAACAAGTATCTTTACAGAGGGGTCCGATGAATTTCAGAATGAACACTGTGACTCCTGTTTTCTCGGTAGGGTTATCAAAATCCTTCGTCCTTTGTGTCATATTATTTCACACAAAATCATAAAGATAATTTTTGGAGCGAGTAATAGAATCTTTATATAAACTTCCCTTCACAATTAACAAAAGAATAATTCAAAAACAAAAATATTAAAAAAACAATAGAAAAGCTTAAATACATAGAGCGTAGAAACTTATCTCACTAAGAATCTAAGAGTTACTTTTTCTCCAACCATTTCCCAGAAAACTTCAACAACGTGTAAATATTTTGGGATCAGCGAGGCATGAGGGTCACCTTCCCCGTCCCACTCAACCCAGCCACAAGAGTATCTCTCTCTCTCTCTCTCTCTCTCTCTCTCTCTCACGAAAAGATCACCAAAAGATAACATGGAACTGAACAGAAATGTGGAGTGATGTGGCAGCGAAGGAATATTAAGCGAGGCAAATGACCATTCACTTCAAAAAGTACCTTTACAGAGGGGTCCGATGACTTTCAGAAAGAACACTGTGACTCCTGTTGTCTCGGTAGGGTTGTCAAAATCCTTCGTCCGTTGTGTTATGTTGTTTCACACAAAATCGTAAAGATACTTTTTTTGGAGTGAGTTACAATACCACACAAACACTAGGAGGAATTGTAAGGGGTTGTAAGTGTATCCATATGTATTCTTAGGCCAGATAAGTGTATATGTTTATCGAGGTATTTCTATCACAAGACGGTACGTAGTGTGATGTGGGTTGCTCATTATATTGGTCAAGAGAGATCAGAACGCGTATCATTCACCTCTATCCTTACTGACATTCACCTCTTTTACTCTCTTTTGGTCCTGTTGGTCAATCTGATTCTGAGCATTAGTTTGAAATTCCTGATCATGGCCGGACTTTGTCGTCTATCTTCCTTGGCGTTGTTCCGTGTTGATGTCTCTCTGGGAAGGAGCTGCGGCGTGACTCTCCTCTCGACTGAACCTAGAATCAAGCGTCTCTCCTCCTCACCTACTGTACCTCCTATTGCCGAGTCTTATCCTACCATGAAGGGAAAAAAAAGTTGAAAGAAAGGTATTCAAACATCATCCACGTAGCTCAACCATACGTGGGATGAAAGAAAAATAATATAGGACCAATCAATCATAATAATCTTACTGGTAAAAGCCTCGGTAACACAGATTAGTACAGAGCAAAAAATTTTCCTCTTCCTGTCATTTCCACGGAATCAATCTCAACGGGATTATTACGCCGTCACTTGTAAGACTTCCTAAACCCTGTGATGCGGGGGAATTACATCAGAGAACACAGCATTATATAGGAATGAACATGACATGAATTTTACTTGTTAATGGTAGTGGAGACAGGATCATTACAGACTGGCAGTAATATTTGAAATTATATTACGTATGTTCTTCAGACTTTGTACTACTTTATAAATAATTTCGTTCTCGGATAAAATTAGAGATGTCTCGATAAACATACACTAAACTGTCCTAATAAACCCCTTTGCCTCTTGACACGATCCATACATCACCCTCAGAGGCTCGTACCAGCCGTATCATTCACCTCTGTAAATGCCAACCCAGTCTCTTGTTTCTCAGACATGACTGATATGATCATAACAGGTAGTTCAACCTCGTTCAACCTCTCACTTTTATCACATAACTTCTACAAATGAACTAAAATGACTGATAATCGGGTTCCTCATACTTAAAGCCGCGTGAAGCTGTTTAATTGACTAGTTGCAAGGACTTTTGTTTTTTCTCAACATGATAAAGTAACATGAAAATAATGAACTGTGTGGGAGACAAAGAAAACAAGATAAGGATTCTCAACACTAATAATTGTGCAGTGACCTCGAGGTGTGGAGGCACTTACACTTGAGCAGTGACCCCGTGGAAACTACAGCCATATTACAGTTCTCGTGGTCAGCGTCGAGGTTTGTACACTGGCAGTAGTTCTCGGGTGTTGATGTAGAGTGTCGTTTACTGCGGGTTGTGTTAGTCTTAGCTTAGTGCGCTGATCCTCGGGCAGGACAACGGACAGCTGATGTGCCGGTGTACCTGTTATGGCCGCCCTGTTGGTAATAGGGAGGGGAAAGCTTTTATTAAAGTTGGCTTTGTTGCAACTACAATAGCGTCGTTGTTGTTATGTTGTTGGCTACACGAGGCGAGGACCCTGCCATTAACCTCGTGTAGGAGGCCAGTAGTCCTCATCTCGTGTTTACGACTCTCACAGTGTAGGAGGCCAGTAGTCTTTATCCCGGGGCTACGACACACAAACATTCAGCTCCTTTTACCCAATCACTTTTCGTAGAACAGTACAATAGTAGTACACACGGCGTACTATAAATTATTATTTTCTTGTTAACAAATAATAAAAACTCTTCCTAGGAAATCAAACAGTAAGAGTAAAGAAAAAACAAACAGTTGTGTTGCCGAGGAGCCACACCCAGAAGAGAGAGATAAGTCGAGGAACCAACACAGGTGAGACCAGGGGTAACAAGAGTGCGTGGGTTACTCTGATGGTGACGATAAGACACGCTCGCCCCTCTTACCCACAGTCGTCTCTCAATGCGCCCTCTACACCTGCTGCAGAACCTCCTTATAGTGAGTGCTTCCTGGACGACAGTGAATGCTCTCTCAGCTAGCGGTAGATATAGTGACAGCTTCTCGAGAAGACTCTGAAGAAATACACAAGAGTTTAACCTAACATAGCAATGACAAGAATAAACAACACTTACAGTTTATCCTGACTTACCTCTAGTAACAGTTAAAGAGGAGAAACAGCAGTAGTAAGCAGAGACTCAGGTGTATCATCAACAACAGCTTGTAAGTGTGCATAACCCCGCTACAGTGCCTACTGGAGTAATGCATGTACAGCGTATCCAATTTCAGTGCCTGTTAGAGGAGGGATTCTTATATAGATAAGGCACGACTCACAGCGGCTTCAGGTAGTGGGGCTTCATCCACCACATATAGGGAACGGTTCTTATAAGTCCTAAACCTCCTCCAGGATATAAGTGTCACTCTAAACACTAAAAATTCCCAAGAGTCATTGAGAAAAGAGAAGATTCCCCTCCTTGTCTGCTTCCAGGAAAAAAAAAATGGAAAAAATCTTGATTGTTTTCCTAGAAGTTGTGTTCCTCGTGACTGTGTTGTTAGTGTTCGTCAGACTCTTGTGTTCCTGTACTTCTCGGATTCTGTTCAAATGGAAGAGAAATTTTGCAGCTGCAGGTAAATAAAAAATAAATAAATCCATCCAGGAAGTTAATAACATCATTGAGTCAACCAATATGGCGGCCATTAGAGGTAAAGAATGATAGATGGCACCACTAACACCACAATAGAGCCACTGTCAGCACCACAATAGAGCCACTGTCAGCACCACAATAGAGCCACTGTCAGCACCACAATAGAGCCACTGTCAGCACCACAATAGAGCCACTGTCAGCACCACGATACAGCCACTGTCAGCACCACAATACAGCCACTGTCAGCACACCATCATCCTCCCTCCTACTTCCGCCTCGTTACCGGCTCGTCGCATCAGTGGCTCGTGTGAGTGTCCAAGACTGTGGGGCGAGTCTGCTGGTGAGACAGTCTGCTGGTGAGACAGTCTGCTGGTGAGAGTCTACCGGTGAGACAATCTGCTGGTGAGACAGTCTGCTGGTGAGACAGTCTGCTGGTGAGACAGTCTGCTGGTGAGACAGTCTGCTTGTGAGACAGTCATATATACTACTCGTGACAGACAGCTGCTGACAACTTGCTAATGAAATTCTGCTGGTGACAGTCTACCCAGGTGGCTGACACTGGCTCCTGACGCTGTTATAAGTCTCCCTGGCACACTTAACAGAGAAGCCTTGTGTGTGTGTACCACCCTGCCACCCCTCTCACTCTCCCTGTACCACCCTGCCACCCCTCTCACTCTCCCTGTACCCACCACACCACCCTCTCCTCCCTCTACCCACCCTGCCCACCCCTCTCACTCTCCTCTACCCACCTGCCTTCTCCACTCCTCCTGTACCACCCACCCCTCTCCTCTCCCCTACATCTCCCCCATCCCTCTCACTCCCTCTACCCCACCCTACCCCCCTCCTCTCCCTCTACCCCTACCCGCCCCTCCCTCTTCCCATACCACCCTACCCACCCCTCCTCTCCCTCTACCACCCACCACCCCTCTCCTCTCCCTCTACCCACCCCTGCCGCCCTCTCCCTCTTCCCATGCACCACCCCTGCCCACCTCTCCTCTCCCTGCCACCCTACCCACCCCTCTCCCTCTCCTATGCCACCCTACCCTTCTCCTCCCTGTACCACCCTACCCCTCTCCCTCTCCCCCATCTCCCATCCTCCCTCCCTCCCACCCCTCCCTCCCACCCCTACCGCCCTCTCCCACTCTTGTCACCACCCCTACCCCACCTCTCTCTACCTACCACCTCTCCCCTACCATCTCCCCATCCTCTCACTCTCCCTCTACCACCCACCCACCTCTCACTCTCCTGAACCCACCCTGCCACCCTTCTCCTCTCCCCCACCATCTCCCCATCCCCTCTCCTCTCCCTCCACCCACCCACCTCTCCCATCTCTACACCTCTCCTCCCCATACCTCCCCTCTCCCTCTTTCCTCTACCCACCCCTGCCCACCCCTCTCACTCTCCCTCTACCATCTCTCCCATCCCTCTCACTCTTCCCTCTACCACCCTGCCATCCCTCTCACTCTTCCCTCTACCATCTCTCCCATCCCTCTCACTCTCCCTGTACCACCTCTCCCATCCCTCTCACTCTTCCCTCTCTACGGCTGTCCCTCCTCCTTCCCTCACCGCCACTATGATGGAAGATACTGAAGAAAGGGCGGGATTTTATTGCCACTCACATCCTCTGAGGCGGCTGGCTGACTGTGTGATGTTCCTTGATGCTATGACAAGGATTGGATCACGGGGGAGTTTCAAACGCACACATCCACACCGTCTTTACTCCTACTACTACTACTACTTCATAGACTACTACTACTACTATTATTACGACTACTATTACAACTATTTTCTGCTGCTGTTGTTTCAAGCAGATTAAACAAATACCAGAGTAGTGATTTAAACGTCATTTCCTCAGATAACTTTGTTTACGTATATCCAGGACGAACAAAATTAGATCTCGAATTTATACTATCCCATTATTTGTCTGTTCGTTTATTTGTTTGTCTGTTTGTTTGTTGTTTGGGTGTGGTTGGTAGGATGAATTAGTTATACCCGTTTTGGTGCTAATTGGAGTTAACTGTGTATTGTGATGAACCAGTTACTTATGTTTTTGTTGTTTTTTTAACTGGAGATGACTGTTTGTGTTGTTGTGTTTGTTTGTTTGTGTGACTGTGTGATGAATCAGTCATATACGGCTTTCAATACAACACATAATAATAATTCAGTGTTATATATATAAATTTTCTCTCTCTCTCTCTCTCTCTCTCTCTCTCTCTCTCTCTCTCCTGGACCCCGACCGAGTCAACGAGGCAGGACTGGGGAGATGAGCTGAACTGTCACTACCATTAGCTAAGACTGATAGAGTTTGTGACTTAGTACTGAGTCATGTGTCATACTAGATTCTCATACTCCTGTGTCATTCTTGTCATACTACGTCACTCTTATGTCATTACCACTGCACTTGAGTATTATATATCACCAATAACTGCACCACTGTTAACTGCTAATTAACACTATATTAACATAAGAACAATTAAGAAAAAAAAATCTTCAAAACCACAAGAAAAAATATTCAATAAATTAACTTTACGTCACCAGGAAAAAAAATATAAAACTTAAAAAAAAAATCCAACTTTAGCCAGAACACACAAAAAGTTCCTAAATTTACAGTAGACTTTTTAAAACTTGGTCTAACAGTGTGGGAACTTAGGATAATTAATGGGGTAACTTAGTGTACACAATGAGAGGAAATGTATCCATAATTTTAATCTGTATTTAAAAAGTGAGGATAATGGTTAGACTTGTGGCTGTAGAGGATATAACTATTATTATTATTGTAGTTTATAATGGCAACACACAGCTGGGATAATGATAATGGTTAATAATAATAATAATAATAATAATAATAATAATAATAATAATAATAATAATAATAATAATCTGAAAACATAAAGCAGTAATACACGGCCGGATGTAAAGTCCATCTGGCTGAGGTGCGGGGATGGTGTGGGTGAGGGGACTGACCTGGTAAGTCTAGTCATACAGGAACCAGCTGGTTGAGATACACTAAAGGTATTAAGCCGGTCCTCTGGAGACACTGAGACACTGTGCACACCTGAGACACTGTGCACACCTGAGACACTGTACACACCTGAGACACTGTACACACCTGAGACACTGTACACACCTGAGACTCTGTGCACACCTGAGACACTGTGCACACCTGAGACACTGTACACACCTGAGACACTGTGCACACCTGAGACACTGTGCACACCTGAGTCACTGTGCACACCTGAGACACTGTGCACACCTGAGACACTGTACACACCTGAGACACTGTACACACCTGAGACACCGTACACACCTGAGACACTGTGCACATCTGAGACACTGTACACACCTGAGCTGTACACACCTGGCACTGTACACACCTGAGACACTGTACACACCTGAGTCACTGTACACCTGGACCTGTGCACACCTGGACTGTGCACAGGACACTGTACACCTGAGACACTGTGCACACCTGGTCCTGTGCACCTGGTCACTGTACACACCTGGGACACTGTGCATCTGAGTCACTGTACACACCTGAGACACTGTACACAGACACTGTGCACAGAGACACTGTACACACCTGAGACACTGTACACACAGGACACTGTACACACCTGAGACACTGTGCACATCTGAGACACTGTACACCTGGACACTGTACACACCTGAGACACTGTACACACCTGAGACACTGTGCACACCTGAGACACTGCCACCTGAGACCTGTGCACACCTGAGACACTGTGCACACCTGCACTTCACACCTGGTCACTTACACACCTGAGACACTGTGCACACCTGGGACACTCTACACCTGAGACACTGTAGAAGAATAAGGTCTCTTGTCTCGCTATACGTGATGGAGTTCTGTTTTTCTCCTCTTCTACACACACACACACACACACACACACACACACACACACACACGCTTTGTCTTCTCCCACCTCCATAGCCATGGTTAAGCCTCCCCTCTTCCATCAGACATGACCAACTCCTTCCATCCCAGTAAACAAAACAGAGACTCTTCCCTCCTCCTCCTCTCCTCCCTCCCCTCCTCCCTCCCTCCTCCCTCCTCTCTCCCTCCCTCCCTCCCTCCTCCCTCTCTCCCTCCTCCTCCTCCTCCTCCCCTCCTCCCTCCCTCCCTCTCTCTCCCTCCCTCCCTCCTCCCTCTCTCTCTCCCCTCCCTCTCTCTCCTCCTCCCTCCTCCTCCCTCCCAACAGACCTGGCAGGCAAAACAATAAGGTATGCTCGCTGCTCTACTGGACTCCTCTTGTCTCTGGTAACCTGAGAATCGCCTAAGAGCTTTCCTGGCGACCAATTTGAATGGCGACTCAGGTGAAATTGTTTATAATATTGGTGGTATGAAAGTGATACTATAATGTTGTTACCTCCTTAGTCCAATTGATTTGAACCCTTTGGCGTCATTAGCGCTCAGTGTACATAGTTAGGTTAGCTGTGTGAGACCCGGACCAGCATCTTGACATTAACTAAGTCTTGGTACATGAACTTGTAACATTAATAGGACGCAGATTATCTTACCTAATTTACAACACTGAGGTCATACACAAACTGAGTTAACCTGTACCATGGATCATCATCAACGACGCATAATAGTGTGGTCTCAATGTATCTTGTTAACAGCGGCTGTATGTCTTAGTTACACAAGTCGGGTCTCGGAACTTTACTAGCGAGAACAAATTTTATGAGGAAAAGGTTTCGTGTAGTCTGCCATCAGATAACGCCGTGGTGGTAGTGGTGGTGGTGGTGGTGGTGGTGGTGGTGGTGGTGATGGTGGTGGTGTGGTGGTGGTGGTGGTGGTGGTGGTGGTGGTGGTGGTGGTGTGGTGGTGGTGGTGGTGGTGGTGGTGGTGGTGGTGGTGGTGGTGGTGGTGTGGTGGTGGTGGTGGTGGTGGTGGTGGTGGTGGTGGTGGTGGTGGTGGTGGTGGTGGTGGTGGTGGTGGTGGTGGTGTAGTGGTTATAGTGTTAAGTAGTACACCAATACAATAAGTGAGGTGTAACATAACCCTGGGGGTCATCAATACAAAATAGGGAAAAACTTGACATAAACTTTAAACTTCAGGAGAAACAGAAATTAATGAAAAAAAATCAATATTGCAGACCATACAGTAACTAGTAAATCAACCAGACTTCTCTAGTTCTAAATATTGTTAAAAAGGACTAAATCAGGTAAAAAAAAATATCCAAAATAATTTGTTTGTAATAAAAAGTAAACGTATGTGACATTCATTTACAAGACAAACATCCGTACATCTGTTCCAGCTCTGGACCTTCATTTCCGACTGATCAAAAAATAAAGGTTTTTTTTTTCAATGCAAGATGACAGAGACAATATTTTTCAGTCATTTTTATCAACCTGTTGTGTGATCTTTATTGAGAAATTTTAACCTGCGCATGGAGCTCGTATCTCCTTTAATGTGTGTGTGTGTGTGTGTGTGTGTGTGTGTGTGTGTGTGTGTGTGTGTGTGTACAAGTCGTCCTCATCCAGCTGGTTAGGTTAGGTTAGGTTAGGTTAGGTTAGGTTAGGTTAGGTTAGGTTAGGATATCTAATCATCAGATAAAATAAACATGGGGGTTGATCTTCTCCCATTATTTCATCCTCTTTCTGGGTGATAGCTCAATTACTTTGCGGAGGACGACAGGTGTGGAGGACGACAGGTGTGGAGGACGACAGGTATGGAGGACGACAGGTGTGGGGCAAGGTGTGGAGGACGACAGGTGTGGGGGACGTCGTCACAATGTTGAAAAAATATATCAACTGATTAATGATTCGTGTCAGATATTTTATACAACATGGCGGACCATAACTCACTGACGTTATTTTGTCTGGTGGTGATGACACATAGTGGTGTTATTGTCTGGTGGTGATGACACATAGTGGTGTTATTGTCTGGTGGTGATGACACATAGTTGGTGTTGTCTGGTGGTGATGACACATAGTGGTGTTATTGTCTGGTGGTGATGACACATCATCACCACGTCACGACACACCACGTCACGACTCATCACCACGTTGCGACTCATCACCACGTCACGACTCATCACCACGTCACGACTCATCACCACGTCACGACTCATCACCACTGTATTAACATCTGTCACCAGCACCAGCAATAAAACTCTCTCTCGGAAATTAAGGCGGAAATTATAGCGTGGGGAGAAGCTGTTGTTATTGTACCTGCCACAGGGCCACCCGGGCCATGCTGCTTTAACAGTAATACCCTGGCCATCTGGGTCATACTGGCCATGATGTCTATTTTAACACTTCCCATATTACCACTGTCACCTGGATCATGTTGTATAATAGTGAATATGTTACATCCTTTTGCTGACCGGTCCATGTTGGCCATCTCCTCTCGTGTCGCGTCCATGGTCAGCGATCAACAACCCTCAATGACCATCTGATCAAGCTGGTTGTTGTCTGATGACCACGAGACGAGATAACTACTATTGACCATCATTGCCATAGTGTCTTCTGAACACCTCCTGACCTACCTGTAGTGTCTGCTTCTGGTAACACACTCAGTCTTATACCGTGTTCATTAGTTCTCACTCAAACAAGTCTTTTATTGCGTGTGGACATGAGTCAGGTTAGGTTAGGTTAGTACTTTAAGGTACTCTGCACGCAAAATGTTCTTAGTTCATTTTCCGGCTTGGCTGTTTCACCGGCTCTAACAGGTGATGTAAGAGTATCGGTTTGTTCGACCCATGAGATATTTAAGCTGAGTCTAGCGTCGGCCTCAAAGGATGACACAAAGGTGTAATTTGTAGTGTAATCGATATTCAATACGAAAGTGAGAACAATCAACAGAGGCCTGAAACACACCTCCAACAACTTAAACAAACTTGATATTTTTGTTATAATTGAAGACGATTATTTGTGATCTCTTGGTTATAGATTTAATAACCACCTCCGTTTTATCCTTTATCCATATGGTATCACTCCATGAGGGTAAACAAAATACCGTAACGAATTATCCCAGTCTGTTGTGAGGCAGAATATTGAGTTGTTGAACCAGCCGGGCCACGCAGCCTAGTTCTCCTCTAACACTTCAACTATATTATCTTACTTTGGCCACACTGTTTACCCTGGCCACAAACCTCACCCATTACACAGTCCAACTTTGACCACAACATTACTAAAACATAGAACAACCCCCAACAGTTCTCTATGATGATGTTACGACACACACCTCGGCCTCTGGTGTGAGTCAGCGTCTTACACCAAGTTAACCAACACCCAACACCTACATGAGGCAGAATACCCTCACGTATAATATCGTAAAATCCACTAAAACTACCAGCAAGATAAAGACTCACTAGACTATAATATACTAACGCAGTAAGAGAGTTCACCTCGTAAAGAAACTCTTATTTAAAACAACGTTATATAGAAATATGTAAAAACAGGTTGATGGGGAGAGCAAGCTAAAATAAAAGCTAAACCATTAAAGAGTTTTAGCTGCCACATTCTCATACAGGGTAAACCAATAATGATATTTGCAAGGTAGGAAGCCAGCAGTTCTTAACCACACTCCTCCCTTTGTCTCCCTGCACGGTAACTGGGATAATTGATTGATAGTTCGCTCTTCCACACCTTTCTGTATTTTTCTATGTCCAACAATAGTTTAATGGCAGGACGTGTGTGTGGGAGAGGGAGACGTGTGGGGTGATGGTGGGAGAGGGAGACGTGTGTGGTGATGGTGAGAGAGGGAGACGTGTGGGGTGATGGTGGAGGGAGACGTGTGGGGTGATGGTGGGGAGACGTGTGGGGTGATGGTGGGGAGGGGGACGTGTGGGGTGATGGTGGGGAGGAGGGAGACGTGTGGGGTGAGGGTGGGAGAGGGAGACGTGTGGTGATGGTGGGAGGAGGGCGTGTATGGTGATGGTGGGAAGGAGGCCCAGCGCCTTGGTGACTGTAATGGCGTGAGTTATGAAGCTGTTGTTGACAAGGACTTCTGTTGGATCACGCGGAGGTGGAACCCGAGCTTGGAGCAGGATCAGTGTAGTCAGGCAAGGCAAGATCAGTGTAGTTAGGAAGATAAGCATAGTCAGGCAAGATCAGTGTAGCAGCCAGGTAAGGTCAGCATAGTCAGGTTAAGGTCAGTATACGACCAGGGAACTAAATGAATATATAGAAGTTAAGGACCAGAGGTATAAAGGTTGTTTTGTTTTTCTGGCAAACTTTTCTTCTTGTCAAAGGTACAGATTAAAAATGGGTCTCTGCTCCTTTATGTGGGATAATGTTGGCTAAATACTCGTACTAGTTTATGAGGTGTGAGAGGGTGGGTGTGAGGGGTGGGTGTGAGGGGTGGGTGTGAGGGGTGGGTGTGAGTGGGTGGGTGTGAGGGTGGGTGTGAGGGGGTGGGTGAAAGAGCTGGGTGTGAAAGAGTTGAGCAAGTCTCCACCACCACCACCACTAGCAGGAGGAGGACGGAGGAGACAATATCACCGGTCATCTTTACGTCAGCTGAGACACGTGGGAGGAGCAGTGTGTCTCTCGCCTGGCAACTTCTTCCATTACTTGTCTGCTGGAACCTACCTGAGCTGCTCCTCGCTGTGGTCAGGGTGGGACGCTGCCTTCACCCACCAAGACACACAACGTTAGCTCATAATGTGACGATAAATTTCACAAATATTTCAGTTCCCAACTTTATGATCCGGAGTTACTAGTAGTTATGTGTTTTGTTTTGCTTCTGTGTTACCATGTTTACCCCCCTGCGTCTTGTGTTGCTTCTCTGCATGCTTGTGTTTGTCTGTATCCTGATTACCTCCCCAGGTCTTGTGTCCCGTCCTTAACGTATGAAGAAAAAAATATCCAGGTTGTGCACTCAGGAGGAAAAATTAATTATGAGTTAGTAAGGAAGAAGAAGCAGCAGTTGTCTCTAGGAGTGAGATTAGTTGACGACATTAGTTTACCTCCGTGTGTGTGTGTGTGGTGCCGGTCTCTTGTTTATCACCGTGTGTGTGTGTGTGTGTGTGTGTGTGTGTGTGTGTGTGTGTGTGTTGAAGCTTAATTGTATTTCAGAATATTCAAAGCGAAATATTTGCATATTATCGGAAATTATTCTAAACGTATCTCACTAATTAATGATTGGTGTTATGTTTTATTCATTATGATAGTAAAAAAAATATATATAACTGGCTGACAATACGATACTCATTCATCCTCTAAAGAAGACTGACACAACTGCCTGACACTCATACCTCATTGGACAGAAATCTAGGTAACAATCATTGAACAGAAGTCGAGGTAACAATCATTGGACAGAAGTCTAGGTAACAATCATTGGACAGAAGTCTAGGTAACAATCACACGTCTTTTGAATACATCTGGCACAGCTAGTAGGTGACACTGTTCGACTCGCAGGACCAAACACGCAGCGCAAATGACACAGTTCCGCCTTGGAGACTGAGAATATCAATAAAGCAGTTTCGGTTCTAGAGATGACTTCAAAATGACCTGCAAAGTGTGGGAGGTGGTATAGGTGTGGTGGTGGTGTAGGTGTGGTGTTGGAGATGGTGTAGGTGTGGTGGAGGTGGTGTAGGTGTGGTGTTGGAGATGGTGTAGGTGTGGTGGAGGTGGTGTTGGTGATGGTGTTGGAGGTTGGTAAGAGGCACTGTTAACTGGGTGGCAAAGTCTCCAAGATCTCCAGTGGAATTTCTTATGCGGTTAAGTCTTAAGTTCTCCTCAAGTTTAAGACGAGAGAGAACACATTAGTGAAGGCCAAGTGTGGGGTGAGCTGTACTGGTCCACAACACACCTTTGTCATCACCTACATAAACACCTTTGTCATCACCTACATAAATACACTGACGCAGCACGGAACAACACTGACCTGTCGCAACTCTTCTATACAATTTCTTAAGTTACAATAATTTACCTTAATAACTTTTTTAACTGCCCTATTTGCCTATTTCAACAGTGTTTTCTTACTTGCAGGTACAGTACAGTGAGGTGGATACAAACACTGTACCCACCGTGAGTTGACCCGTGAGTAGTAGTGTAGTAAATTTCTGGTTGTTGATAATAATTTGAGAATATATTTTTACTCTGATATTTCTTACGATTAGGCCAGAGTGTTTATTTTACGAATGACCTTTTTTCGTGCTTTAACACACACACACACACACACACACACACACACATACACACACACACACACACACACACATACACACACACACACACACACACACACACACACACACACACATACACACACACACACACACACACACACACACACACATACACACACACACACACACATACACACACACACACACACACACACACACACACACACACACACACACACATACACACACACACACACACACATACACACACACACACACACACACACACACACACACACACACACACACACACACACACACACACACACACACACACACACATACACACACACACACACACACACACACGTTAACTTTACACTTCCTATGACAAGTAAAGGTAAATAGCGTACGAAATTTTTGACAGGTGTTGGAGGGTGTTACCCCAAGCCGGCGGGGCGAGAGGTCACGACGAGGAGGAATTTCACAAAACCTCGAATAGTAAAAATCACTTTCCTCTTGGTTGTTACATACGAGTATTATACCGGATACATAACTGACTCCTATTATTGTTTCACACACCTTATACAGGTTTAAATACAGTCTGATAAAGTGACAGTCACAACACAGTCTGGAGAAGTGACAGTCACCACACAAGTTAGGTTAGGATAGGTTCGGTTAGGTTAGGTTCGGTTAGGTTAGGTTAGGTTAGGTTAGGTTGTGAAGGTTTAGCAGCCTCGTGACCCAGCTGTAGTGTAATGCTAGAGCTGTTCTTTATACAGTTAATAAGAATATGTGTTATGTAACATTAGGATCGTGAGTAGTGTTTGTGATCTGATGTAACTGCCTTGGACTCTGGCATAAACTTCAACAAATGGTTCTGGGGACTGTGATATAAATTGTATTGCTAAGTGTTATTGTTGTGGGTTAATTAAAACTGATGTTAAGAGCATGCTGGTGGTGGCTTTCGTATACCACAACAGTTTCTATGATATTTTCTCGATAATAGATTCCTTCGCCTCACTTATTGTATTCTCTCGACTGTGTGTGTTTGTGTGTGTGTGTGTGTGTGTGTGTGTGTGTGTGTGTGTGTGTGTGTGTGTGTTTTATCTTCTGCTCCCTCATGAGTCGCCAGTCCTCCCTCTCTCCCTCTAAACTTCAGGGCAACAGTATCATCATCATCATCATCATCATCATCATCATCATCATCATCATCATCATCATCATCATCATCATCATCATCATCATCATCATCATCATCATCATCATCATCATCACCATCATCATCATCATCATCATCATCATCATTATAATCATCATCATCCTAGTTCATTATCCTTCGCTGTTATTTACAAATCTAAATCATATGTGTCTCTCCCTGGTTCATTGTAAATCCATGTTTTCTGAAGACATCCTAACATAACACCCACGTCCTCTGTAACTCTTCTTTAGGCTCTACCACGACTACCAAGTCATTGATACAAGATTATCCTCATCACTGCCTAGTCCATCACCTTTCTGTTACTTAATACCATTACTATTATAAACAAGAATGTGTTGGTTAAGATACAATGTTCTCGGTATATCTTAGGAGCCAGTGCTTCACACCTCATCATCCCAAGTTCACTCACTTATGAATGATTGCTTACTGAATATGATCGAAAGTAATGTCAGCTATACTGCCAATGTGTGTACAAAAATAATACTTAATTTACGGTCTGATGTATAAACTCGTATACTGTCCCCCCATGAGGTGTGTCAGGCTTATGGAACCCACTCTCACCTTTCATTATAAAGAGAAGAGGACTTAAGACACTCCCCTAGCTGAAGCTCACCCCTTCCTCAGACTCTTCACATGTTCCTCTATTCAGTCTAACACTTGTTGATGTCTCTGTATGTATCATTAAACCTCTTGACCTCCGCTTTTCCCCACAAAGGCAACAACACTTCTTCTCAACACTCCTCTTCTATCGTTTTTATCTTACTATGAATATTACATAACCTGGTTCATCTTTTATTCCTAAATCCCTGTTAAGTTTGTTTCTATCTTTCTCTAACCTTTCTTACTTTTGCATCTAAAGATTTTCCTCAACTAAGATACCTTGTTGAGAAAGGATTTATTTGATATTCTTAATTCTTTCGTAGATTGTCTCCCTCACATTTCCATTTTCGATTTAATACTCCTTTACTCCCATTCCTTGAGGTTCTCCCATGTCCTAAAGCACACATAAAGCAGCCCCCTCCTCCCCCTCTGTACCACTTAACTCGTGTTTGCCCAGCTGCTGGCATCATCTTCACAGTCATTCCATCAGTTCCAACTATCTTACATGTTCTGAGGTGCTCTCTCTTGCCGTCTCCTTTAACCTGTCTCCCTCTTCTTGTTATCTCCCTCGCCCTATCTCCCCCCTCTTGTTATCTCCCTCGCCCTATATCTCCCTCCTCTCTGTGTATGGTCCTTCCACATTATCTCGCCAGGTTTATTAAGCCGTCAAAATAATCCTTTCATACTGACAACAACTTTCCACTCCTGCAGCCACAGTGTTTTCCTCTTTGTTCTTCTTTGCCGTTTTTGTTCATCCCGATTTCTTACCAGCTTGATAGTCCGCTCCCTGGCCTCGTCTTCCTAAATCTTCCTGAGTCTCATTATTGTCCTCCTTGTCTCTCTCTCTATATCTCCTCCTTCTACCAATGTCTTCCTAGCATCATAATTTGTTTACATTATCACGAACACTTTCTTCATCACCCTCCCCTCCCCCCAGCATTGTTTTGTCTTTGTGTTTTGTTTGGGAGATTCATAAGTTCTGTCGTATAGTTCCTCGTTGTGTCTAGATAACCTTTATATAAAACTTACTCATTCTCTCTCAACCTCGAGTCTATCCACCTCTGATCTTACCAGTCTTCTCCTGATATCTCTCCCTCTCATCTTCACTCCACCTCCACCAGTTTCCACATATCACTGACACATATTTTACACTAGGGTACACTGTGTTCTCTTGTGGTAGGCTTCCCAACTGCTAAGACTATCCTTGACAGCGCCTCAAATCGCTTTAATCCTATACGTTGGTGTTACGATCCACTGCTGCTATAAACACAGTCTCTTTGTCCGTCCTCTCAATAACACCTTCTGCTTTTCCTCTCAATGGCTTTCTCTCAATAAATACTGTAAATAAATATATAAATAATCTCTACCCTTCACTAATCTCTATTTACTCATAGCTTGGCATGCATACACCCATCCGCGTATCTTCGTATTACAGTGAACGCCATGATGATGATTATTAAACCACAAGCCAAAGAATCCCTTGAAGTCCTCACCTCAGAAACCTTACCCAATTAACCTGCTCTTCTTCTTCTCTTGTGGAACCCGAGACGCAGAAACAAACACGAGTATCCTCCCGGAGTTTGTGGCTGGTTATTGAGTTTGTAGACCTGTTCCTTCACAACCTTACATGCACTATTGGTCCTGGAACCTTTATTCACTGAGTCCAAAAGGTCAAAACAAGTACATGGAATTTCTGTCTCTTTTTCTAACTTTATTCTTCTATACATGGCTGCTACGTCGCTTTCTTTCGAGACTTTGAGTGAATACATTGTGAGCTAGATGGTATTATTTAGCATCAGGATCAACTATGGTTTTTAATACTTCCTTGTTATGTAGTCTATTTGTTTCCACGTTATAGTAATTCAACTCAGAACTACTCCATGAAGGTATAAATGACTTGTGGTTCTGGCAATACTTTTATTACTCAGTCGATGATGGATTGATCATATGAGATAACATTTATTTCAATGAATTAAAGGGAGAAGCTAATAATTCTAACGTACGTATTAAAAGCCATCATTCCAGAACTAATTGTGGAGTTTATCTGATAAGCCGATGGTGATTATCATGTTCTGGCCAGTTGGAGGGACGAAGAGGGATCCCGCTTTTGGGTATATATCCGAGAAATGATTTTATGTTCCCGGTAACAACGGTATTGGAGCCTTACTAAGTCCACATGAGTCGCAGAATTGAAGACTGGGATAGCGTAGTGTGATACTGTTGACCAATGTGTGTATAGTTATCGGGGGGGAATGATGGATTTTTTTTTCTATTGTAATAACCAAGGTATCTTTTGATGTTCTGACCACCCATTGTATCCTTCTAACCACCCACTCTATCCTGCTTGCCACCCATTCTATCCTGCTCTCCACCCATTCCACCCTCCTGGCCACGCGCTCCACCCTCCTGGCCACGCGCTCCACCCTCCTGGCCACGCGCTCCACCCTCCTGGCCACGCACTCTACCCTCCTGGCCACGCACTCCACCCTCCTGGCCACGCACTCCACCCTCCTGGCCACGCACTCCACCCTCCTGGCCACGCACTCCACTCTCACTGAAACATTATTAGTTACCAACACCTGAAACCATTACTCGTGTTATATTTCCTCTCCTTCACCTTCCACTAATTTATATAAACAAACGCTAGAACACAGACGGATAATAAGGCAGACGCATTATATCAGAAAGGCCCCCAACTAATTTGCCTCTGATTATGTAAATACAATCCATTCACTTTAATCCAACGTCTCATTTGGGAATAATTACGCTCGTTAAATAATTACGACAATTTTAATTAACGCACACATAACTTCATATACAGCGGTGCAATGTGTGTGTGTGGGGGGGCTAAATGAAGGAAATTATGTTGACACGTTAACTCACACACACATACATGTATATGCACACACATAAATATCACACAGGTATATGCAGATATTCACCAATACACACACACACACACACACACACACACACACACACACACACACACACGAGGCAGCATGTAATGTAAGTTGAACAAACTCAAGTTAACGCTGAAGCCCACCATGATAGTTTGTCTCTTCTGTGATGTGTGGCGAGGTAAATATCCCAGTACTGACGCTTAAATTACTGTAGTCACCGCTGGAGATTGTCTTAGGTCATCGTTTTCTTTAAATACCGTAAATACCTGTGTGTAATCATTGCACGAAACACGAACCGCTACAATAACAACGTTTGGTCATTTTTGGCGCCATTTGTACCAGCAGTATGTCAAGTGAACCTTTGTCCTATGTTTGTTAAACCTTCGGTACTAAACAAATCCAGAAACCTGCTCTCGGGTTATTAGGGGGACAGACAGACAGACAGACAGACAGACAGACCGACAGAGAGACAGACAGACAGACAGACAGACAGACAGACACCGTGCCCTTCATTTGCAGACAACGTAATTATGCTGACCTGCACCTGATCAATAGTTGTTGAATGGAGAACTACTTGGTAGACAATCATCTACAACTGTGTATATTGTCAAACTTTCAACTAAGTTCTGTGATGGAACATTAGTCTGTGGGTGCAATACTGTTCCTCTTGGTGGACAGAGTGTACCAACAGGAGTCCAAACTATGGTACACTACATGGACAACCTGACTGGTATAATATGGACAGTGTTATAGAGAAGAGTAACTTACACATATTGAAACAGCAATCACACATTGACTTTTAAACTGAACGTAGATGAATTATTCTACAACACTTTTGAATCACATCATAACATAGTGTTCTTGTTATAGCATAAAGCATCCTCTCACCTGGCTGTGTTATGTGGGCGTGTACAGGTGCACACAACATTATGAATATTCAACACCTTTAATTAGTTTGTCGCACATAGGATTTGTCAGTTTAATTGTTGTGGCAGAGTGAGCGAGTGTTGACTGTTGGAGCCGTGTTGTCAATACCTGATGTGAGATCATTTCTGTAGTGACTCAGTCTGTCCATCAATATTATAGATAGTGTCATAGGTATTGATATTCTGCAAATTATTCTTGTGTTCAGTGTTAATACATATTGTGTTCTGTGTTGTGTTGACGTTTGAAGTTATTGATAATAGGTCTGTTATATTGATATTTAGTTAAGTTAGTTTTGATTAGTATTTATTGTTTTGATTAAGATGACGTCTTGTATGTTGTTAGTAGATGATACGTGTACAGTACTGGTATTATTGATCGGTAGTTAACGATTCAACAGTACGACATACAACCTCGGGGTAGCTGGAGTGGTTCTCTTTAAGGCCGATGTATTGCTCTACAGACAAGTCCTTTCTGTTACAACACTGTCACACACACACACAACTCTTGATGGCGTGGCACTGTCTCCTACACCTGGTGATGTTCTTAAGAGTTTTATTTTTCTCACCTGGTTGTGTGTCTCATGTTGTATATCTTTTTTCCCATTAATTATTTCCATTTTTCCCCCATTTTATCTTTTTAACTTAATATTAACAGCATCATGTCATAATTAACGAATAAGCAGATCAAGTTGATGCAGAGTCGAGTCCCGTATTGATAAGCTTCCATCTGTCTCAACTTGCTTCGGGCCTCAGAAAAATCCCCTTATGTTGACGATCGTGATAACCTGTAGTAAGACCTCAGTGTGCCTCTTTAAGGAGTCTTGGCTTTATGCCGGAGGATGATTTTTATAGATTCAGGGGTAACATCGCTGTGTTATGATTGGCTGAGAGATATGTGTCTGTGTGGTGAGAAGCTATTGTTATTGGCTGTTACAAATGGTGAGACTATAGTGGAGGCTTTCATTGTTGACGTCAGTGGTGATAGTGACATCTGACAGTGTTCGATCTAGTAATACATGGACCAGGTTTGTTTATGGTGCTCGTAGTGTAGTGTCCGTGGTGTGGCGTCATATTGAGGTAGACGTTCAGAACACCGCATACTGAACGTGCTGTCCAGAGTCTGTGTGTGACCCCCAGAGTAACCAGACCAACACAGTGATGCTCTATACCAGCTGAACGATACAAAAATCACACAACTGATTGTCAGACGTGATTTGGGTGAAACATACACATTCCCCGCGTAGGTCTGTTCTTTATCCAGTTGGCCAATTAAACAACCAGTGTCTGTAGAGGGGACTGGGAGGGAAACACATTTTTATTATGCCGTGTAACTCGTGTTCATACAGCAGCACAAGCTCGTTTACGTGTATAACTGTGTATAGAGAGTGAGCCATTTTTATTATAACTTTAGTGTGGGTGTATATATATATATACCATGTAAGATATCCTTCGCTCTTGTAACATAACGAAATTAAATTAGTTTAGGTTAGGTTAGGTTAGGTTAGGTTAGGTTAGGTTAGGTTAGGTTAGGTTAGGCTAGGTTAGGTTAGGTTAGGAAAAACATTTATTTATCAAAGAAAAAACAGGAAACCTAAGCAAGTTGGCCGGCTCTCAGTGACCAGCAGAGAGGACAAAAGTTTTCCTCTCAGGTAGGTCCCTCGGTGGACAGGACAAAAGTCTTGGTGGCAGATAAGCAGTTCTCTCAGTGACCAGCCAGCCGGGAGGACACAAGACCTCAGTTGTTAGTTACGTGTGTTATCCAGTGACCTGTTAGTTAGCTGGGTCTCTTACACCACATACGAGTACATAACAAAATCAATTACAATTTAACTATCCTTGAAGCACCTTAAGAAAATTGAATATTATAACTGAACTTTAAAACCATGAAATATTAAAAGCTAAAAAAACAATTATCAAGTCGCCACACAAACTCAGAACTTAACAGTAGAGACAATTAGGCAGAGATAAGCAATTACATTATATACGGACAATTAAATTACTCAGCAATTAACAACGGTAGAGGAGTCGTCTGTGTGTGTGTGTGTGTGTAGAGCGGTAAAAGGGAACATATTAATAAGTTTATGCCTCAACCTAGTGTCATCAGCCATTCCAGTCTGAATTAAATATTGAAACATTTTTCCAGGAATGTTTTGTGTTCAGTTTTATTTTGAGGATAATTTGCATACAATGAGTGTAGAGTTTCAGCTGTCGAGTGAACAATAACGGGGAGCAACTTTAATTGAAACAACAATCATATTTCTCTCTCTCTCTCTCTCTCTCTCTAATATACTTGATCAACATACTAGACCAACATACTAGCCAACATACTAGACCAACATACTAGACCAACATACTAGACCAACATACTAGCCAACATACTAGACCAACATACTAGCCTAACACACCCCACTTGTCCATTAAATCTTCCTATGGTAAAGTCTTTATGATCGTTCATTGAGAAATTCGATGACATGTAGAATGAATCAGCATTTTATTGTCTATGAGAAAGAAAGAATGAAAGAAAGAAAGAAAGAAAGAAAGAAAGAAAGAAAGAAAGAAAGTATAATTTACTTATATATTATAGAAGTAAATAAAGTTGTTTACTTAATCTCCGTTGAGCGACAAGTGTTAAGAGACGAACTGTAGCCCCGGCCTGGCTGCTGGGGCCCGGGGCGACGACGCTCTTGTGTTGACGATGATACTGCAAACGTTTGAAGATGGTCTGATTGTTAAGACCCCTGTCATTACTGCGTCTCACCACCCCCCTCTCTCTCTCTCTCTCTCTCTCTCTCTCTGTGCCTTATAAGTTCTTGACCACAGAGGAGCAAGAGGCACAGATCTGGAGGACCCAACACCTGTGATCTGGAGGAGCCAACACCTGTGACCTGGAGGAGCCACTACCTGTGACCTGGAGGAGCCAACACCTGTGAAGCTTCTATTTAACGGACTATATGAAGAGGAAATTCCGTTATATCGAGGGACCATTAGATACGAAACCCCCATCTAACGGATTACAGGGTGAGATAAGTCCGTTATATGAAGGTTTAAACTGTAACTTCTAAATAATATCACCGTAAATCCATTTCAACTTAGGTAACGCCCAGACCAGTAACTCTGACGTCTGTATTCAGTAGATTCTGTCACGCAACTGACAATCAATTCATCTCCTGGAGTGACGATTGATTCTCTGTATTATAATTAGTCAACTGCCTCATCCTCTACTCCGGAAAACTTTGGATCTTCACTGAGTCAAAATGTCGTTTAGAAAAAGTTATTTGTTAATGTGATTTTTTTTTTTTTTTAGAGGTTAAAGGAAATTAAGGTGAAGCATCAGAGGGGTGTTTTATAAAGGAGGGGGGAGGAGGAGGAAGAAACGAGAAGACAACAATGGATATCTGCCAAAAAATGTCAATCTCTGGTTCTCTCTCTTCCACATCTTGCATCAGCCTCCACAAGGTCACACACACACACACACACACACACACACACACGTTTGGACACGCTTCACTGTTCCTCGCTTAATGGAAAAAAACAAATTGAATGTTGCTCACCCCGACTGAAGACATGACCAACCAGCCTCGAGGCGTCCTAAAGGTGGATTCCTGGTGTAATGATGTTGAGAGAGAGAGAGAGAGAGAGAGAGAGAGAGGAATGTTTGATTGAGACACGAAGTAGGAACCCGACAAGGAAGTAATTGGGAAAGGCACGAGACTTCTTCTACTGTACATAACTCTGGTGGTTCTATCTAGATTATTATTGGTACTATGAACTTCTTATTTATCTATAGTATCTGTCAATCTCTATGTCTTAAGATGAGGTACAATCCTTTGATGTTTATTTTGTTCTTTTCTAAACTCTTGAGTATTTAATAGTAAACATTCTCTTAGTTATGAAGTGGTAGTTAGTTCTCTCTTAACTCATCTTCAATCTGTTCATAAATTTATTAAGCTTTAATTTTATAGGAAGCTTCTGTAATGTATGCAAACTTCTTCAAAGCTGACGGCATTTAAAGTCGCCTCACACAACTACCTCCTCGGTTTAATTATTTATTGGTATTATTTTCCACATTAATTTATGGTTGCATGACGCTGTGCTGTGCTGTACTGAGCTGAAACCTTGTCGCTTAGCTCAGACATGGGACCAAAATCGAAGCCGAAGCTATAGGAAAGTCACAAAGCCGAAGTCGAAGCTATAGGAGAGTCACAAAGCCGAAGTCGAAGCTATAGGAGAGTCACAAAGCCGAAGTCGAAGCTATAGGAGAGTCACAAAGCCGAAGCCGAAGCTATAGGAAAGTCACAAAGCCGAAGCCGAATCCAGGTGTATTTTTTGAGCTGGTCAACCTTCTGTGTAGTTAAGAGTGTTTCACAGCAGTTTGTTAAGTCTTAGAGTACTTTAGTTTCCATCGTAGAAAATTTGTGCTACTAACGACTCTATCAGGTTGTTCGTAGTCCGTCAGTATAGTGTGGAGAGAACTAATAGCAAGTCAAAAATTCTCAATAATGTATCAATTTTGGGTTTGTTTTTTTAGTATAATGAACTTTCAAGTGTCATTAAGGTTTGCCAGCGCCTTTATTAGAGCTGGAAAGGTTGTATAAAATGAATAATATCACGCTGAGAAAAACTATTGTAATCTTAAGTTATTTCCGCTGAGAGAAATGTTAAAGTTGATGTAGAAAAACTAATTATACATTTTCTCATTAAAGCTTCTCATGAGCGGCAGCCGTCTGATGGTGTGAGCTTCCCGTGATGCTTCCTCAAGCTTCATCCTCCACTGTAAACCTTTCATACCAGGACTTATGTCTCACATCCTTCAATCCTGGCTTCCCATCCTGCCACCGTGTAAGCTGGCCATTCTGCCACTGTGTAAGCTGGCCATCCTGCCACCGTGTAAGCTGGCCATCCTGCCACTGTGTAAGCTGGCCATCCTGCCACCGTGTAAGCTGGCCATCCTGCCACCGGGTAAGCTGGCCATCCTGCCACTGTGTATAAGCTGGCCATCCTTCCACCGGGTAAGCTGGCCATCCTGCCACCGTGTAAGCTGGCCATCCTGCCACCGGGTAAGCTGGCCATCCTGCCACCGTGTAAGCTGGCCATCCTGCCACCGGGTAAGCTGCCCATCCTGCCACCGTGTATAAGCTGGCCATCCTTCCACCGGATAAGCTGGCCATCCTTCCACCGGATAAGCTGGCCATCCTGCCACCATGTAAGCTGGCCATCCTGCCACCGGGTAAGCTGGCCATCCTGGTGAGCGGCCATCAGTCACCAGCGGTGATATAAGCCGCGGCTCATCACACTTCCCACAACGCCGACAAATAATTAATTTCCCGCCGCTCTCAAACTTCCAGCCAATTACTGGCGATGGATTTTTTTTTGTTCAAGTTCACACATTTTGTGGCGAGAAATGTTGGCGAGGCGAGGCGAGGAGAGGCGAGGCGAGGCGAGGCGAGGAGAGGCGAGGAGAGGCGTCTTCAGGACGGATCTTCCCTGTGTCCTCTCCTCTTGTTCAACATTATTAACGTAAGAAAGATAAATGTGTGTGTGTGTGTGTGTGTGTGTGTGTGTGTGTGTGTGTGTGTGTGTGTGTGTGTGTGTGTGTGTGTGTTGGAGGAAACGTCTTTCCCTGAATCTTCCTTTATTGTCAACCTTCCTCCCCTCGCTCCCTTCCTCCCTCACTCCTCCCCTTACTCTCCCCCTCACTCACTCCTCATTCCTCCCCTCACTCCACCCTCACTCCACCCTCACTCCTCCCCTCACTCCTCCACTCACTCTCCCCCTCACTCCCTCCCTCACTCCCTCCCTCACTCCCCCTCACTCTCCCCTCACTCCTCCCCTCATTCATTGGGTCAGTGGTATGTTTCAGGGTCTCTTTTAATCTCAGTCAATAACCTTCGAAAATAGGTGTGTGGGGGGAAGTGTGAGGGGGAGGGTGTGGGGAGTGTGTGGGAGTGTGAGGGGAAAGGTGTGGGGAGGGTGTGGGGAGGGTGTGGGGGGAGTGTGTGGGGGAGGGTGTGAGGGAGTGTGAGGGGGAAAGTGTGTGGGGGAGGGTGTGGGGGTGTGGGGGAAGGGTGTAGGGGAGAATATGGAGGAAGGATTAAACGACTTCTATACCATAATATAATTCTCTTCCTGTGACACGTTCTGGTTGTCTCCTGTGACTTGAGTTTCCATTACCTTCTCACAGCCATGAATACGAGTTTATTTTATGAATTAAATCCCTAATGATGGGAAAATATCGGGTTTCTTCAATGTTATGTGATGTATAATTAGTATGGAGTGTTTTCATGGCATCTCTCAGTTACCCTTAGTTACCCTCAGTTACCCTTAGTTACCCTCAGTTACCCTTAGTCACCTCAGTTACCCTCAGTTACCCTTAGTTATCCTTCCTTCGTTCCACACATATCCTTACAGAACAATAAGTGTAGTGTATGGATAAACTCGTACATGACACACACACACACACACACACACACACACACACACACACACACGTTATAGTAAAGAGTCGTCGTCATTGTTGCTGTCTCTCACTGAACTTTATTGGCTTCACCTCCTCCCCATAATAACCACATAGTTTTTGTCTTGTTATTGTGGTCAGATAAACTCTTATGTGTGGGTGATCAACTCCGTCTGTCCCTCTCCCTCTGTCATAACCAGCTAGCCTTCACCCCCCACCACCTGCGTCACAGCCAGCCAGCCTTCACTCTTCTTCTTCCCTCCGTCACACCCAAGCTTCACTCTCTCCCTCTCCCAACACACCCAAGCTTCACTCTCTATTGAATTGGCTTCGCAACACAAAAAAAGGCCACAAAATCGTTACAAGATGTACAAAAGTGTAAGAGGCTTTTATGGTTCGGCTGTTAGAGTTAAAGGTGGGTAAAAATATCTAGTTCACCTCCGCAATTTGTTTTTCTACCTTACTGTAAAAAGTGTTGCCCTCGTTCTCAAATGGTTCCGTCCAAAATGACCAGAACTGCTGTATTGGTGGTGGTGGTGGGGGGGGGAGGGGGAGGGGAGGGGAGGGTTTATAAACATTCACAAAGGTAAATAAAGGTTTAAAATCGTTTGGATGGAGATGAAATGGGATGATTGACATAGAGAACTCTTTATTCCTCTCATTGGGGCTCATTCCTTCTACACAATGACTACCAAAATCACCCGCAAAAATGGCAGTGCAAAAATGTCCCAAATGAATGTGAATTGGGTTTTGATGTAGTGTGTGTGTGTGTGTGTGTGTGTGTGTGTGTGTGTGTGTGTGTGTGTGTGTGTGTGTTGTTTTTGCCGGACACATAGTTCCGTGTAGTTATCTAGGACGGGGTTTTCATATATTTTGACCACCATGGTAAGGCTCTTAGTTTATTTTGACCACTTCATCAGAAAAGGGAGAAATCTTATAACAACTCTTACATACAGAACACTTTAATAATATATGAATGATCTATATTTACGATCTGATTGCTTCGTCAGTCCTGTATCATCAAGAATTATAAAGAGGGTTTCATCTAGGCGAGTCTTGTTGAAGGAGATGTTAAGCCTAAGGACATTCGAAGCAGGTGGTGGAGCTCACTGGACCTCAAGAAATTAGTGGTATAATTTTTTTTTTCCATTTCCCTGTTAGCTATTAAGTCAACGAAGGCACTGTATGGCGTTTAGTTCCTTCTGGTTTATTTTCTTATATTGTGGCTGAAGAATTAACGTTGGCGGAGGAAGGTGACAATTTCTAAACCTTGTCAAACATTTTAGATGATATTTGGCTTCAAGTGCCACTAGGTCACCACTTGATATTTCAGCCAGAATTTAGGTGTCATGCATGTCAAGAGCCGTCTCACTTGGAGCGCTCTCAGCACATTATTTGCATACTCGTGGAGGTTGTGTGGGTGCTGGTGGCCACACAGAGGATACAAATGTTGTTACAGTTGCATGTTGACTGCCATCTTAGCTCACGTGTCTGTCTACTTTTGTTTTCTTCTCCCGATTATATTTTTCTCTCTCTCGGGGTTTTTTCTGATCAAATTTCAGGAAACAAGAGCGACGCCAGAAAGTTTTATATTTTGGGAAAGTTCTTACGCTGCTGTTCCCTCTGCTGCTAAGTTAATTTCCATTTTCACGATATTTTCTGGTTCTCTGAAATTCTCAACCATTTTGCGGGAATATGTTATATATACACTGAAGGACAGCCGTGAGTCGGTGGTCCCTGGCGTGTGATAAAGTCGCTGGTGTTTATGTCGGAAAATACAAAGCGTCCAATCAGCTGACGTTTACAGATCACCACTAAAATTTCCGGTTTTCCTGATGACAATATTGACAAATCCGAAAATCTTGAGAACGAAGGAAAAACATAAAGATGCCAAACTAAATATGTGACTTCTCAACCTTCTAATTATTGCTTTAAAAACATCAAACATACTTGGCATCACATCATGTACCTGAAATATTTTAACCCTGTCTTCCTCTTTTTACACACACACTCTCTTCCTTTCACTCCACTCATTCTCTCCCTCTCTGTAGACACTCTCTCCCTCTCACCACTCTCTCTCCCTCTCACCACTCTCTCTCCCTCTCACCCCATTTCAGATATACGGTTCAAGGACCAGCGGAAGCCACAGGGAGCACGCGAGAGCTTTATTTGGTCACATTAAGAAGGTCAATATTTGTCAGGGAGACATTCTCACGACGCATTATCTCTGGCATTTTGTTCACCTCCAGGATAATGGTGGTGAGATGTGGCCGAGAAATAGATAAAAAAACTCAAAATAAAACACACATAAAAAAACACAAGGACTTAAATTTGGAGTTTTTTTTGGTGTTATCTTAGAAAGTTTATATTTGTATTTTTTTTTAGTTGAGTTTGTCGATGAAGATGTAAAATAGCTAAAAGTTCAAGGTTAGGTTAGGTTAGGTTAGCCTCTCAGGGACATTTAGAGAGTGATAAGTGAATAATCCAATCATGTGAGTGTTTAGGAACCACTGGGTGATTTAAAACAATCATTATTTATCTTGTAGACTAACTTAATGGCCTCAGAAGGACATTTAAAACATATATAGTCTTTCTCTCCACTCTTATATGTTCCGGATTGTGATATTGTTATAATGGTGAACTATTTTCTTATCTACAATCAATCAATCATCTGAGGGTTGGCGACCACAATCCTCTGCTCTAAATGTTCTCGTGTAGTTTAATTTTTTTTTACCAATCCACTACTATCAGTTAGTTGAAATTAAATTAGTTGGGATATTAATTAGTTTTAAAGAGAAATTAAGACATAGACATAAGTGAATAAGAAGACTATATTATTCCCACTGACTCATCGGGGAGGAGGGGGAGACATTGAGCTGACTTTTCATGGTGTCAGACGTCAAAGCCAAGAGGTAAATCCCTACGTCTCTGTCATGATCCATACTGCTTCAGGTGACCGGGTACTGTAAGTCAGCTTTAGTCTCTCACTCTTAAGTTTCTTTTAAGCTGTCGCGTTATGGTGTAGAGAGACGTGTGTGTGTGTGTGTGTGTGTGTGTGTGTGTGTGTGTGTGTGTGTGTGTGTGTGTGTGTGTGTGTGTGTGTGTGTGTGATAGCAGTTTTGTGCATATGACAAGTTATTCATGAAGCTGTAGATATAGTGTTCATGTGTTGAAGGTGATGACAGCTGACTCACCTGAGTTGTGGCACTATAACACAACACTGTAGTGGAGTTGCTGTATGTACAGTGTTGTGTGTTGATACGTTCAGTGTACAGTGTTATGATATGTTCGATGTACAGTGAAGGGTGGTGAAGGATGGTGACAGTGTACAGTGTATGGTGAAGGATGGTGACACGTTCAGTTTATGGTGAAGTATGGTGACTACACTATAAGAGCCTTCACCATACGATAAACTCAACATTGCCTAAAATATCTCACAATATACGAGTCATCAAAGTCGGTGTTGTGGCTCTGGCGGCGGAAATAAAATGAACAATTTACAACAAAACGTGACACTAACGTCTCCTTGTACCACATTACGCCTAAAATACCCATCGGCGAACTGTCGGGCGGGTTCCCGACGGCGTCCTGGTGACCCGACTGTTGTGGCCAAGGTCAGGTCAGGTCTGGTCTCCATGTTACGGTATATAAACTGTAGGAGCTTCAGCTAGGTCTCCACACCATGGTCTAGGAGTTCTGGTCTGGTCTCCAAGCTACGTCGCATAAAAAAAATAAACTTTGAAACTTGCTTTGTATATTTTTCCGCGTGTCAAGTCTGTTGCTATTTTTCCCCCCAACTTTCCTCCTTCAAATGGTACGCGGCAGAAAAAGTTTTATCAACGTAATAGACTTCTTGTTTTTCTTCACTTAAACAACACTGTTTTTTATTTTATTGTTCATTATTTATTTTTCTAGTATTTCATTATTGTTTTATGAATGAGATATGTGCATACTGATGACACACACACGAGTTAATATTCACAAAGACTGGACAAAACAAAACCCTCACAAGACCAGACTAGACAAAACCCCTCACAAAGACCGAAGTGGACAAAACCCTCACAAGGCCAGACTGGACAAAACCCCTCACAAAGACCGAAGTGAACAAAACCCTCACAAGGCCAGACTGGACAAAACCCCTCACAAAGACCGAAGTGGACAAAACCCTAAAAAAAAAGACCGAAGTGGACAAAACCCTAAAAAAAAGACCGAAGTGGACAAAACCCTAAAAAAAAGACCGAACTGGACAAAACCCTCACAAAGACCGGACAAAACAAAACAAACCCTCACCAATTATTGATTATTTTTAGTCACTCTAATTCACACAATATGCACATCAAATTTTCTAAGTCAATATTTACTAGTTTTAGAATTAGCTTTTCCTTTTAGTGGAGTATATTTAGGTTAGGTTAGGTTAGGTTAGGTTAGGTTAGGTCAGGTCAGGTCAGGTTTGGTCAGGGCAAGTCAGGTCAGGTCAGGTTAGGTAAGGTCAGGTAAGGTTAAGTCAGGTCAGGTTAGGTCAGGTCAGGTAAGGTTAGGTCAGGTCAGGTCAGGTTAGGTTAGGTTAGGTTTTTACTATGTCTTGCTTCGTCTGTCATCACACTGGTTTGTTGTCTAAGTCGTGTTTATATTTTTGTTTATGTTTGTGTTTGTTGACCATTTTTAGTATGACTTTTATTTGGTATTTTGTTGATATATTAACATCTTTATTTGTTGTTGTTGTTGTTGTTGTTGTTGTTGTTGTTGTTGTGAGGAATTCAAAACGCTTTCTACTTACTTCTCTATATATAACACAACTCTCTCTCTCTCTCTCTCTCTCTCTCTCTCTCTCTCTCTCTCTCTCTCTCTCTCTCTCTCTCTCTCTCTCTCTCGACCAAACTTTAATCCGATTATATTATCCTTATATTTTTTTCTCTTCCTTTTATTGTTTTATCTTTAAGGTTTAATGAGGTCAAAGAGATAAGTATTTGACTCCTCTTAGATCTTCCTCCTGGTCATAGAGATAAGTATTTGTCTCCTCTTAGATCTTCCTCCTGCATTTTGTCCTAAAGTTCTCTCTCCTGTATTCTTCTCTCGCGTCTCTTTCATCCTCTTTCTCTCTCAGCTAAACCTCATTATACGGAGTCTTTCAGGTCTGTGTGTCTCTCTGTGTCTCTCTGTGTGTCTCTGTGTGTCTCAGTGTGTTTCTTGTGTTTCTGTGTCTCGTGTTTTAGTATTATCTTTTTAACAGTATCCCCTGAGTGTGTTTCTCTTTGTGTTTCTTCTTCACTTCTTTTCATCTCTCTCTCTCTCTCTCTCTCTCTCTCTCTCTCTCTCTCTCTCTCTCTCTCTCTCTCTCTCTCTCTCTCTCTCATCTCCTTCAATAATCCTTTATTTTTCTTCTTCAATACCGTCAATATTTTCTTAAAACTTCCAAATCCTTCAACTTTTCTACTAAGAATATTTACCTAACCTAACCTAACCTAACCAAACCTAACCTAGCCTAAACCTAACCTAACTTAACCTAACCTAACCTAACTTAACCTAACCTAAACCTGAGCTAAACTAAACTTAATAAACTTGTAATATATTGCTATTGTGTTATTAATATGGTTACTATTTTTTCCCCATCTATATTTATTTATTTACAGCTATTGCATTTATATTCTCGTCTATATCTTTCATAACTTGACTAATATATTTACTTCTACCATCTTTATTTCCTTCATCACTCTAGTTCATTTTCTCTCTTCTTTAGTTCATTTTCTCTCCATCTCTCTAATTTATTTTCTCTCTAAATATATCTTCCTTCCTATCCTTCATAAGCTCTATTAATTTCTCTTTTTTCCCTCTATAATTAATTAAGCTGATAAGAGTATTTTTCGTTGTAACTATTTCTCTTTTGTTCGAGTCGTTACTAATCTCTTCGGTCATGGCTCTTGTTCCAGGGGCTAATATTATTAACTGTACGGGTAAATATTTTAACATATTTCTCACTTATTTATGACTATTTCAGCATCAATATTGCCCCCATCCCCCTCAAAATTGCCCCCATCCCTCTTAACATTGCCCCTCCCTGCTGCATCCCCAACATTCCTCAACATGCCCCCATCCCCCTCAACATTGCCCCCCTCCCCTCCTGTTTTTGTCTTGAAGATCAGTTGCTAGACTTCACAACGAGGTCTCAAAGGTCGGGATAAAAACATACTCCTCTTCTCACAAAACAGAAATAATTCCTTAATAACAATTTCAAGATAACAGGGAAAGTGACGATTATCATTTATGGACACAACAGTACACGAGGAACAATTATGTGCTGATGGTATGCTAAAAATTATATTAAACTTGAAAGGGTTTGTTTAATTTGACTAGAGAGAGGAGGAACGTATCCCTTACTGTCATTTGTATACGACGCGACGAGTCTAACTTTTTACCATCGGGATTTAACTTAAAATAAATTCGTTAGCAGAAATACCTGAATACTCTCACTCTTTGACTTCATTCTGGATCATTATTTGTTTTACTTTATTTTTGTCACATCGCTTCATATTAGGTAACCTGTCATGAGCAGCAGGTGGAAGGTAATGGATAATTTATAAGTACAGAGAACACGGCAGCCGTCAGTAACACGTGAGGGTTTAATCAACAATTTATAGCAGTACGGGAGCATTTATGTAAGCCCTGAATAGTTAATAACATTATGTTTTTTTTGTTCTCGTCTCTGTGTTCACGCCTTTGAGCTGTTTACATAACCCCTAAAGTGTGCTGCATCATATTACCTGCACAGAATGTCTATATTTTTCGAATGGGAAGTATTACCCTTTGGTCTTTGTAGTACCGAGCGCTAATGAAAATTATTGTGGAGAGTATTTTTTTGGTGGCTGAGCACCATAAAAATTTGTGCGGTGGCCTGAGAATTTGTGTGGAATACTGGCGGCGGCCCGCTCACAGTTGTGAACCAGAGGAGCTATTTGTGTGATGGCCTCCGGGCTACAGCGGTGAGCACCAGCCACTTTTAAACACTTGTATGTTCATTTGCTTGTTTCTCTCTCTCTCTCTCTCTCTCTCTCTCTCTCTCTCTCTCTCTCTCTCTCTCTCTCTCTCTCTCTCTCACGTGAGCCATCAGCAGCAGGTGGAGTGTGTGTGTGTTGGTCCGCCTCTGTTACCCTGCCAAAACTTTGTGTTTTTCCTCAACAAAACTTTATAACACGAACTCCGGCAGTTTTGTCAAAACAACTTTTACGTTCAACTTTTGTCCGACTTTAAGTGACCGCTGTATGGATATTTACCCACAATAAACCTCCTGCAGTAGGTCGGTGTTACTCTACACTACAGGTGATAGATAACAACACACAGGTAACGCTGTATGTAGTGGCGTCAGAGGTACACACTACACTGTCTAATTTACATGTTAATGACCACAACTTCAGGAATTATGTCTACCAAGATCCTCCAACCCGAAGATGACACACCCTGAGGTCAGCCCCATCCCCCACCACACTACCCTCCACACCCTCCACACATCCCACAACACACACTATCCTGCCACACAACACACACACTATCCTGCCACACAACACACACACTATCCTGCCACACAACACACACACACTATCCTGCCACACAACACACACACACCTATCCTGCCTCACAACACACACACTATCCTGCCTCACAACACACACACACTATCCTGCCTCACAACACACACACTGCCACAACACAATAACACACCATCCTGCCACACAACACACACACTCATCCTGCCACACAACACACACACCATCCTGCCACAACACACACACACACACATCCCCACACAACACACACACTATCCTGCCACACAACACACACACCATCCTGCCTCACAACACACACACACCATCCTGCCACACAACACACACACTATCCTGCCCTCACAACACACACACACATCCTGCCTCACAACACACACACACTATCCTGCCTCACAACACACACACACACTATCCTGCCACATGCAACACACACACTATCCTGCCTCACAACACACACACACTATCCTGCCTCACAACACACACACTATCCTGCCTCACAACACACACACACTATCCTGCCACATGCAACACGCTTCTGGTGATGGAGATGGTGTGTGGAGGAACAGGTAGGCAGGTACACGACAGCTTCATGGCACCTCTCAAAGCACGTTTTAAAACTTCCTCATACCAGCGGCTAACACGACTTCCATAAACTTTACCCTGAGATTTAATGCAATTCTTGACACCCAAACTGGAGCTCTAAAAATAAACATTAAGTCATGGTGAGTAACGTTAACATATATAATAATAAAACTGATGGTATTTACGAGTATGTGAAGAGTTATTAGAATTGTTAGTATATATTCCCTGTACCTTTGTTTATGTCCACTACCTCTTGTGTTTCTATTGGTATCATCCTCAGTACCTCTGTTTATAATGGTACCAACCCTAGCACCCATCCCTTCACCCACCCCTGCACCCAACCCTAGCACCCACCCCTGCACCCAACCCTAGCACCCACCCCTGCACCCAACCCTAGCACTCCAACCCTAGCACCGCCCTGCACCCAACCCCAGCACTACCCCCTGCACTCCAACTCCTAGCACCCACCCCTGCACTCACACCCCCCACCCTGCACCATGCACCACCCCAGCACCCACCCCTGCACCCACCCCACCTGCCCCTGCACTCCACCCCTGCACCCAACCCCAGCACCCACCCTGCACTACCCTGCACCAACCCTAGCACCTGCACTCCAACCCTCAGCACCCACCCCTGCACCCACCCCCCTGCACCCAACCCCTGCACCCAACCCTAGCACCCACCCCTGCACTCCAACCCTAGTACTCCACCCCCTGCACCCACCCCCACCCTGCACTCCAACCCTAGCACCCACCATCCTAGGCTCCACCCCGCACTCCCCCCTGCACTCACCTCTGCACTCACTCCCTGCACTCCACCCCTGCACCCCACCCCTGCACCCACCCCTGCACTCTGTATGTATCTGCTTCTCGCTTTCAAAAATCTCCCGACTGCTCCCTTACCTAGTGCATTATTATATACTGTATCCCCTCTTCCTCTTCTCTCTCTCTTCCCACATATATCTTCTCTCTTTTTCTCTCTTAGTACATTCGTCTACACCTGCTAAAACACCTGGCCTCTACACCTGGTAAAAAGCAACTGGTACTTACACCTCATGCTTGCTAAAAACACCTGAGCTCTACACCTGGTATTTACATCTTGAACCTGGTAGAAAAAAATCAGACCCCTTCACATCGGTAAGAGCACCTGTGGTCAAACACCTCCCAGACACATGTTCACTCAGGGGTGGGGCTGGGGGCTGGAGGCTAGGGACTGGGGGCTAGGGGCAGAGAGGGGGTCTTAACAACAGTACCAAGATGTTAACTAGTATACGATAAAATACCTTCAATCATAGGACAACCATAATCACGTATTTAATAGACTCTAATGAAGAACAAATCTGTAGGCCTATATAGCGTATCCTAGTTTATAGGCTTACATGTATAGTGAAAAACCAATAGTATTTAATAGCATCTAATAGTATCCGACTCACAATAGTTTTAAATTAACAATATAATGAAAAGGAGAAAAAAATCTTTGAATGGTGACAGCAGCTGAAAGACCAGAATAAAAAATTATATGAGAAACCCAGAATTTTCTTTTCTATTTCTCGAACAATTTTGGGAAATGTGAAAACCAGCCGAGTATTATTACCCCTTAGTGTTATCAAGTGTAGATTAGGTGTATGAGGCGGTGTATGGTGAGGGTAGGTGAGAGGGAGGTGTATGGTGAGGGTAGGTGAGAGGGAGGTGTATGGTGAGGGTAGGTGAGAGGGAGGTGTATGGTGAGGGTAGGTGAGAGGGAGGTGTATGACAGGGTAGGTGAGAGGGAGGTGTATGACAGGGTAGGTGAGAGGGAGGTGTATGACAGGGTAGGTGAGAGGGAAGTGTATGAGTTAAGTGAGAGGGATGTATGGTGAGGTAGGTGAGGAGGGTAGGTGAGAGGGAGGTGTATGGTGAGGGTAGGTGAGAGGGAGGTGTATGGTGAGGGTAGGTGAGAGGGAGGTGTATGATGAGGGTAGGTAAGAGGGAGGTGTATGACAGGGTAGGTGAGAGGGAGGTGTATGACAGGGAAAGTGAGAGGGAGGTGTATGACAGGGTAGGTGAGAGGGAGGTGTATGATAAGGAAAGTGAGAGGGAGGTGTACGACAGGGTAGGTAAGAGGGAGGTGTATGACAGGGTAGGTGAGAGGGAGGTGTACGACAGGGTAGGTGAGAGGGAGGTGTATGACAGGGTAGGTGAGAGGGAAGTGTATGAGTTAAGTGAGAGGGAAAGATGGAAACCAAACAGCACGAGATATATACTAAAGGCTATAACGTCTAACTCTCAGTAACTTTAAGAGGTAAGTGGCGGCTGAAACACTTGGTTAAAAAAAACAAAAATATTATACTAACTTTCCCAGGCGTGGTACTGGAACCTTGGCGTGAAATGGACAGTAAATTATGCCAGAACAAAAAAAAAATTCACGAGAGTTGAAACAAAACAATCATATTCTTCACAATTTTATGATCGTAATAATGTACAGTGAATTATGTGTGTATAAAGTTACTCATTAGGCTGTATTTATCTACCAGAGGTCTGAGTAATTCTCTCTCTTGGCTCCCGTGACCCTTCTGCGTCTGTCATTGAAAATATTAAATAAATTATGAGAAATAGTTGTGATATACTTTATTTATAATGACAACTCGTGATAGTTAAGTGTGTGGCTTTATAAACTATACTGTGTGTACCTGATGGGGATAAACACACACACACACACACACACACTCACAGGCACACACGCACACACTCACACACACACAGGCACACACACACACACTCACACACTCACACACACACACACACACACACACACACACACACACACACACACACACACACACACACACACACACACACACACACACACACACACACACACACACGCACACACTCACACACAGACACACACACACACACATTATACAACACCACATAAGATACTATTGACCGTATACCTGTTATAGTTGACTTTAACGCCACCCCCTTATATACTGTGTCTTAAATCAACGACTTGTACACAAAACATTATTACATTATTAATTCATGTTACGGACTACAGGTGGTGCTTTTAACACGTAGTACTGATAACACTGGTTACTGTGAACGCGTGGTACTATGAGCATTTGGCACTGGTAACACATGGTACTGTTAAATATGGTACTGGTAACGTGTGGTGTCAGTAGCAGGTAGTGTAGGTAACGTGTGGTTACCAGAATCAAGCTCCAAATATTCTCCTCGTGTGACAATCTCAGAAGTTCATTTAGTAAACCTGAGAGACTTGGGCGGCCTCGAGGTGTAGAAATAAACTGTGACAGAAACGTCAGTCATGGCGGAGGAAATGGGAAACTAGTTCAGCCATGAGGATTTTCAGCTATCCCCAAGATGGTTTCCAAGGTCCTCTACTATTTGAGTTGTGAATTTTGTTTCTGTCTCTTGATAATTTATTTTTATTAAGTTATGGAGGACAGTGTATAAGGGACGAGATATAATGCTTAAAAAGAGGAGAGTGTAAATAAGTAACGAGGAAGAATACAAGATTAAAAAAATAGTAAAACAATTCGTTCCAGCCAGACAATTTTCCTCGAGAGAATGACAACAAGAAATAATTACACTTTTTTCCTCGTACCTGAAACACTGTGTCCGAGACAATACAACACAACACAACACAACACCCGTCACTCACCAGTACACAAACACAATAATATTCGTTCGTACACTCCAGGTGGTAAGTGTGGTGGAACAAGAGTGGGTGTTGGTTGTGGCACTGGTGATGCAGAGGTGAGGACTCAAACTGGTTGTGCTTTGACATGGGAAATTGTTTCTGAAATTTTGAGTATAAGATGTGAAGGAATCCGTCGACGCTCATGCAATTCTATTCGTTTTCCTCAGTTAATAATGAAGGAATGTAGAAGACAGATATGGAAGGGATAAACTCAGCAAGCCATGTTTGACCTCACAGGACGACGCCACACCCTCGACCACCTCACGACACCACACCTTCTCCCACCTCACGACACCACACCCTCTCCCTCCTCACGACACCACACCTTCTCCCACCTCACGACACCACACCCTCTCCCACCTCACGACACCACACCTCCCACCTCACGACACCACACCCTCCCACCTCACGACACTCTCCCACCCACGACACCACACCCTCTCTCCCACCTCACGACCCTCTCCCACCTCACGACACCACACCCTCTCCCACCTCACGACACCACACCCTCTCCCACCTCACGACACCACACCCTCTCTCACCTCACGACACCACACCCTCTCCCACCTAACGATACCACACCCTCTCCCACCTCACGACACCACACCCTCTCCCTCCTCACGACACCACACCCTCGACCGCATCTTCCTGAACACATTAGTACAACTGCTAAATTCTTCACCGTACTCTAGGCCACACCAACTACTCAGTCTGTAACACTAGAGGCGGAAGGACTCGAGGATTGGTTCGGACACTAATGGACACCAGAGATAGACACATTAATTCACTCTCTGCAACTGCTGAATATGTCTGATGAAACCTGAATTCTACTCACACTGACATTCTAACTAACTTATATTTTCTCTATACCGTTATGTGATTGCAATTTCCCCATATATTTAATCAATAACCAATAAAGAGCACAAAAGAAACTACTGTTATTTGTGATCTTGTTTTGTATAATATGTTTAGTTTATATGTAACATTATAAGACACTGGTTGATCTTGAGGGTATATATTCCTGATGTGTCCAATGGCCTTAAATCTGTTATGTTATATTTTCTTTATATTACGTGAACTAATCTATTTGGGTACAGTTTCATTGACTGTATTGTCTGTTGTCTCAGCTCAGTTAACAGTTAGTCTCATCCATGTGGTCCACTCAGCTCAGTTAACAGTTAGTCTCATCCATGTGGTCCACTCAGCTCAGTTAACAGTTAGTCTCATCCATGTGGTCCACTCAGCTCAGTTAACAGTTAGTCTCATCCATGTGGTCCACTCAGCTCAGTTAACAGTTAGCCTCATCCATGTGGTCCACTCAGCTCAGTTAACAGTTAGTCTCATCCATGTGGTCCACTCAGCTCAGTTAACAGTTAGTGTTCCATGGTCCACTCCAGCTCAGTTAACAGTTAGTCTCATCCATGTGGTCCAGCCCAGTTAACCAGTTAGCTCATCATGTGGTCAGCCCAGTTAGTCCATCCATGTGGTCCACTCAGCTCAGTTAACAGTTAGTGTTCCCACTCAGCTCAGTTAACAGTTAGTCTCATCCATGTGGTCCACTCTCAGCCAGTTAGCTCATCCATGTGGTCCACTCAGCTCAGTTAACAGTTAGTCTCATCCATGTGGTCCACTCAGCTCAGTTAACAGTTAGTCTCATCCATGTGGTCCACTCAGCTCAGTTAACAGTTAGTCTCATCCATGTGGTCCACTCAGCTCAGTTAACAGTTAGTGTTCCATCAAGCTCCAATATTCTCTTTTTCCATCTATTAAAAAAAATTCTCTGATTTTTTTTCCTCATGGCAGAAAAAATAAATATTTCCAGGTGTCTCTCTCACAGTTCCAGTAAAATTGTCCTTCCGTGAGTCTTCCTTGTGGAGGGACGCACCACTCTTATAAAGTTTTCCTGAGACTCAATATTGACTGTGGGATCATTCTTTTATCTTCTTCTTCACTGGTTTATCAAAGAAACGTAATTATCCCCTGTTATAGCCACTTGCTTTGTTCACAATATAATCAGACATCTCATCCCGGCTCAAAGGCTTCTCAGTCTCTTTAAATAAAAAAAAATATATATTGGAAAATTTGTTAAGTAAAGCAGAATCTAATTTATAAGCTAAAATATCGATAATGAGATGGCTTAATGATTCATTACGTCCGGTAATCACTTTGGTTTTATAGTTTAACGGGAAGAGACTTTACGACAGTGAAGTCTAGAGGTATAGCATATTTTGGGAGAGTATAAGCTAGTAGCAGAGGCGGGAAGTGGAAGAAGTACTTTACTGAGTGTATTGAGCGACCGGAGTTATCACAGCCTAGACACATTGATACGATTCCTTTAGAAAAGTCTACGTTCTGGGATGTGAAAAATCCTATTAACAAAATTTTAAACCTATTTGCCTCACGATAATAAAGATGTGGTATACTATATATTAATATCAAATCAAAGTTGTTGAATAATATCCTCATGATAAAACATAAAACCTCGAACTGATAAACTTACATAAGGTAGCTCTAACAATTCTAGAAGGAATCGTTGGTGTTAAAATGAATTAGGGAGGATTTCATACGCTCAGGTAGTTTAATTAACATATATAACGAGGTTTTGAATATTCCCTGGCTCTCTACAGTACTTATAAAACAATTTCGAGTGAATCTAAAACTATCTAGTTACTGTTGGAGAGTTGAGGCAGTTTTAAAAGAGATTCAAATACCTTTCCATGATTCCTGTGATATTTAGTAATAGTATTTTTTTCGCAACACCGGTCACTATATCTCTAATACATCAATGTCTTGGTCACTATCAGTCACCATGGCTCTGTAACACCATCACTGTCTTGGTTACCATCAGTCACCATGGCTCTGTAACACGTTATTCGTCGTCCTCGTGTCATTAATTATAACTTCGTAACACAACTTTGCTAATAAGCTAATGTCTTTTACATCACTTTTTTCGCTTGAGGCACGAAGCGTCCCCCCCCCTCCCCCCTGTGAGGATCCATGGTGGTGTGTTAGTGAACCATGACCCCTGGTGGTGTGTTAGTGAACCATGACCCCCCTGTGTGTGTTAGTGAACCATGACCCCCTGGTGGTGTGTTAGTGAACCATGACCCTGGTGGTGTGTTAGTGAACCATGACCCCCCTGGTGTGTGTTAGTGAACCATGACCCCCCTGGTGGTGTGTTGATGAACCATGACTTCCTGGTGGTGTGTTAGTGAACCATGACCCCCTGGTGGTGTGTTAGTGAACCATGCCCCCTGGTGGTGTGTTAGTGAACCACGACCCCTGGTGGTGTGTTAGTGAACCATGACCTGGTGGTGTGTTAGAACCCCTGGTGGTGTGTTAGTGAACCATGACCCCCCTGGTGGTGTGTTAGTGAACCATGACCCCTGGTGGTGTGTTAGTGAACCATGACCCTGGTGGTGTGTTATGAACCATGACCCCTGGTGGTGTGTTAGTGAACCATGATTCCCTGGTGGTGTGTTAGTGAACCATGGCCCCCTGGTGGTGTCTTAGTGAACCATGACCCCCCTGGTGGTGTCTTAGTGAACCATGACCCCCCTGGTGGTGTCTTAGTGAACCATGACCCCTCCTCCAATACCTTCAAGGACAACTCAAGGTAAAAAGTCCTAGTTTCTCTTCATATTCTTCTCCATAGACTCGAAGCATCTTCAGTGAGAGGAAAAGACTGCTCCCAATCCCTTTCATAAGTAACAAAGATCCTCTTATGGTACTTTAATGCAATAACTACCAAGTATGATCCTTAGTATTCGTTTTACATCTATGAAATTCTTTAAAACGAAAGAGGTTAATATATATATATATATATATATATATATATATATATATATATATATATATATATATATATATATATATATATATATATATATATATATATATACATACGATGGACATAGAGAAGTTAAGGTCGCCCCACAAGTGATCGTGTTGTGGTGTACTTTAGGCGAGGTTCAACCATTCTCAACGTTGCGGGCACAAAGTTTCCTCCTAACACAGTCCACGAACCGCACACTTGATATTTTCCTACTGGCTGTACTTTTCATTTAAGTGTTTAACTCCCCGAGGCGCTGACGGGTAAATAGTATAGCTGGGACACAGTCGTCCCCGGTGGGTGTAGGTCAAACAGTTACTTATTATGTGATGTTTAGCCAAATATATTTTGTGTGATGTTTTTAATTTAACGAGATTTTATCAAGGTTCCTTTTACCGGTGTGTGTGTGTGTGTGTGTGTGTGTGTGTGTGGCGTAAGCAGCCCGGGTGCTGATGGTAGAACTAACCTAGCATGAGCCCAGAGGTCGTCACACAAGTGGCATCGTCGTGATTTAAATCAAGGGTCGTTACACAAGTGGCATCGTCGTGTTATAGGTCAAGTGGTCGTCACTTGGTCCATCAAGAGGGTCGTAAGACATAATGGCCGGCGGCACTTCTGAGAAACAAAAAAAAATTCTCCGTGGCTGGATATTAAAGTTTGTGTAAACCAAATATCAGTCGACACTGTTGCCTTGAGCACCGCTGGTTCACGATAGATTAAATCTGGCTTCCTGGTGTTCGTGTTGGCTATATTCAGTGCAGTGTGTCTTGAGTTGACAGTTCCGGCACCCGCCTCTAGAGGAGCTGTTCCGCTACCCCAGCTCACACTATAGGACGACAATCCATGTGGCCTTTATGGTAATGTACAGTCTACCTGGTAGGGTGTACACACATACATATGACTGTGATGGACGTCACCGCTGGTTAACAAAGCTACAGATCAACGACTCTGCTGGAGCGAGACTACAGAGCCCGGCGAGCAAGAGAAACTAATAACAAAACAAATTTATATATGAAAGGGAAACGAAAGAGCAAAAATTACAAAGTTAAAATGAAATTTGTTACAACATTGAGGAATGAAACAGAAAGTAGACAGCCATATATGACAAAAGAATGTGTATGAACAAAAATGATAGTAAAATCTACGTAAATGTTAGCACTGACTGAAGGAACCCGGCAGATGGTTAAGCACATCACTCTTGTGAGCAAATGGTGTAGCGGACAGTTAAAATAGATATATTGTTAAGCTGCTGGTTGTGTGAGTTGATGGAAGGTCATAAACATCCACTGTGTGAGCCTCAGGGACAAAATGTGATGACTATAAGTAACATAATTCGTACTGAGAACAACGAACTGAGAAAACTTAAAAGTGAGAGAGACTCTGTGTGGCTCATATGAAGTAAGTGAGAGAGACTCTGTGTGGCTCATATGAAGCAAGTGAGAGAGACTCTGTGTGGCTCATATGAAGCAAGTGAGCCACCGAGTGTTGAAAGGTGGAGGAGATGTGTAAGTGTCATGTTACATGTACCGTGGTTGACTAAGGCAGCGTGTAACTTAAGGATGAACACTGTAGTATTCACACAACTCTAACATAACTGTAAGAGACGACGACCTTAACGATACTAACAAAATATTAGTATAAAGTATAATCTTAGTGGATACAATAACACACACACATAACTATATGGTAAACCTAACAATTTGGTGATGGAGGAATATTTTAACATGAGAAATAAAAATTATCTAAGCTCTTGATATTTCAGGTTAGGTCAGGTTAGGTTAGGTTAGGTGTAGCATAGATAGATAATAATTAGTGTGGATTTTCTCTATCGACTTGTAAGGTTACGGAGTCAACATTTAGTTTTCGACAGTGATAGGCATTGCGGAATTGTGTCAAGTCCATCTCTGTGTCATTTCACGTCCCAGCCTGTGTCACGCCACGTTCCAGTACACGACCCTTGTATTTAAAGTTACTGTGTTTATTTATGATAATTTCGTTGACAATTAATCTAATATATTTTTCTTATTCCCGTACAGGGTGTGGCGATGTGTAATGGTGAGGAGGGTCGGGCGTGTGGTGGTGGCGGCGGTAGGAGAGGTGGCAGGCGCAGCAGGGGTGGCCATACTGCTGGTGGTGGTAGTGGCAGCGGTGGTGATGGTGGGCGCGGCGGGTAATGTGGCCACTCACAGCCCCTGCCCCGTTAGCGAATTCACCTGTGACAATCTCCGCTGTGTGCCCAAGGACCGTGTGTGTAATGGCAGGGACGACTGCGGGGACAGCTCTGACGAGAAGCCTAACTGTACCCGTAGGTTCACCTCCTCCTCCTACTACCTCCCTCTATAACTGATTACTCCTGTAGTGTTGTACTGTATCTTACTTCCTCTGTAGTGCTGTACTGTAACTCCCTCTGTAGTGTTGAACTGTACCTTTCTTTCCTACTGTACCTTCCTTCCTTCTGTAGCGCTGTACCACACATTCCTTTCACTGTATTGCTGTAGTTCAAGAGTAAAATAGGACTTCTTTCTCCACTGTAATGATGTCTGTCTGGTGCCGTAGGCGTCAACACAGGTGTACTCGTAGGTCGTCTAGTGTGGCAGGTACTCAACGCAGGTGTGTATAATGATTACTTCCTCATCATTAGTGGCGCCAGGTGAAGTGATGTCCTGTTCCAGTCCCATACACTTTTACTTAAGACTCATAAAAGACAGAGCCAGAGGAACATTATCTGAGTGACGGCCACAGGTGTTAAGCCTCGCAAGTATTGATTTCAAAATTTACATGAATAATTTAAGCTCTTTGGTGGCTGGCTGATGACGTCATACTAGGCAGCGGTGACCTGGATAATTGTTGTTGTCTTTAGTTTAAGGAGAAAATTTTAGAGGAAAAATATCCCTTACAGTGGCGGCCAGAGAGAGAGAGAGAGAGAGAGAGAGAGAGAGAGAGCAATTTGAATAGATTTTTGACAATGCCACTTGGAGAAAGACGGAGTGAGGAGGGACTGCCACCAACACTACACACAACACCCTGAACTAAAAAAAAACACAATAACTTAATAAAATGTCACATACTAATTTCAATTGACAGACGTAAGTAAATTAATATGATATTTAAAATCATAATAACTACACTATTAGATATCAAGTAATTTACGATTCTAATTAACACTTCCTATAACAAGTAAGATACATTACTATACTGTTATTTGATTTGTATTTTATTAAAATTCATATTATGTACAGAAATTACTTTTTTTTTTTTAGGATTTCTCTAAACTAAGTAATAGGAGTTAGAAGTAAGAAGTCACCAAGGAAACACAACTTCAATGTTATCGACTGTGTCACTTCCTTATGTTCCTTAAGTAATGTTGGTGTTATTTTTAAGTGCCTCGTCTTGCTTTTACCTTCCCTGATTTAGTCTTTAACTTAATGACAAGGACACAAATTTTAAGGAACAAAATTATTACGTTCTGGAGAATATCATCAAGTGTTTTATTAATGGATGATGTATTAAGGTCACAAAGAAGAACAATAATAAGTCATATAAGGAAGAGATTTTTCAGATTATTTTGCCTTGAGAAGACAACTGTGTGTTTGTAGTAAAGCATCAAACTGAAGTGATAATAGAATGCTTTTATATACTAGAATGCAAATGTGTGTAATTAATATTCCGCTACTGCTTGCATTTCATAGACTTGGTATTGTATGTATATGTTTGCTTGTATGTATATATGTATGTGTATGTATATAAACAATGCTTGTAGAAAGTAACCCATTAGGTAACAGGAGGTAGCATTAAAGTGTATGTATTTATAAGATTAAGGAGTAATTCAATTATTAAACTACAGTAATCTAGAGTTACACTGTTTAGTATGACGCCGCCTTTGTAAATATAGTGGTAATATTGTCATTGTGTTTCAGCGTGCAATGTGACGTACTACGGTGAGGTAGGCCGAAGCTATGAGATCGACTTAAACGAGACGGAGACCTTACAACCTCCGTTCATCTGTCACATGACCTTCGTGGCGGCGGGGGACATCTTCGGTGATCTGGTGCAGCTCGTCTTCCGTGACCTAGTACTGGGGTCCTTTCGCTCGCATCACGTGTGTGGGTGTCCCCAGGGTAAGATGTCCGTCAACGAGGCTCATCGACCCCACATTGGCGGCTTCTGGTGCGGGGGAAGCAGCGACCACAATGTTTACTACAGTGAGACCAGTACTGTCTCCGTCACCCTCGAGGTCCCAGCGCCTGAGCAAGATACCATCGGGGAAAAGAAAGTTCGGCTAAGACTTATGTATAAGTTCTTGTTGGGGGCCGAGTCCATCGTGCGGTACGGGCCTTGGAACAGCGCCAAATACCTGGGCGTGGCACGACCGGGAACTGTATGTGACCGGATTTTCGACTCCTGCGACCGACGTAAGTGCCGAGTGCAGTCGCCTAACTACCCTGGCCTGTACCCTCGTAATGTAACATGCCAGTACATCATTAGACAGGCTACAGTGCCCCATGGTCGCCATGCACTGGTAAGTGTGGGTCAACCTCAGAGAGGGAGGGTCCACATTAAACACACCGACGCTGCTTGTGACGGCAACCTACACCTATGGCTGAATGGTGACTGTGACGTCGTGGGAGACACTCTTAGTGTATATGAAATTCAGGGAGACAGTCGGCGATTGTTGATGCGCTTCTGCGGTGGTGGAAAGGTGCCTCGTATCACAGCCAGTGGGGCAGAACTTTTACTTGTCTTCCAGACCTCTCCTTTTGACAATTTGCACTTCGATTACTCAGAAGGAACTCATCCTGGATTTGAGTTAGATGTTGGCGTGGCTTTTGTACCTAAAAACTCTTTCCTTTATGCCGACCAACTGTGTGAGTTTGTGATCTCCAGTTTCGAGGCAGCACACGGCCATTTTGAAAACGTGGCACACTCACTTCCAAGAGATAGTAAATGTGTATATGAGTTCCGGGGTCGACCAGACGAAGTGATCTGGCTTTACTTCACCCGTCTTAAGTCTACCTACACGCAACCTCTGTCACGTGATGGTCCTCACTGCCGGACACGTGTAGTACTGGTGGAAGGAGCAGAGTCTGACGGAGAAATGCTAGAGAACACCTGTGGCCCTCTGGGCGTGAGGGTGTGTCACCGAGAGCAGCTCGGTCCTGGAAGAAACAGAACACGGCCCTGTGGACCCCAAGAGAGCTACTTAACATCTGTTTCTCATGCAACACTCACCATTCACTATTTGCTGCCATCAACAGTAGCAGATTTAGAGTTCCGACTCCATTACGAGTTTGTATACGCGGGTCCCCGAGCTGCAGCTCTCAACCGTCCTGAGCCCTGCGACAGATCTATCAATAGCGAGCGCAGCAAAAAGGGCCTTCTTGCCTCACCTGCTAATAACTTGCTGTACGGCAAGTTTGGAGCAACAAGGCTTAAGTGTAGATATACTCTGCAAGGTAAAGCTAATGAAGCAGTGAGGATCACATTCATCTACTTTTACGCCCACAACTCGTCGTGTCCAAGACGCGAAACACCACTACAGGCATGTGGGCGACCTAAGGCCTTGGAGGGTCGCGGTGCTCGCCTGGAGGTGTCTGAGTGGCCCTGGCCAGGTGTAGAGCTACCACAGGCGTGTATCTGCCATGGCATCTACCTTCCAGCAACCTTACTCTCCTACTCTGCCTCCCTTACCATCACCTTCACTGTTGTAGGTATGGATGTTTTCGATGATTTCTCACACTTCAGCTTCGAACTAGAATACGAATTCGTCGAAATTGAGGCGTGTGAAGAAGACAGAATAGTTCGAGGCGAAGCTGGCACGCTAAGTTTGGCCCTACGACCACCTCCTGGGCCGTGCCGAGGTCACCCGTGGCTTCTTCAGCCAACGGCTAACCGGTTCCTGCTGGTCTCAGTTCCTGGTAAGGTTATCAGAGGAGGCTTGCAGGTAGCAGCTCATGGCCATCTAGTAGCAGCTGATGACTCTATAGCACCGACAGAGTGCCAGAGTTCTGAGCTTCACGTGTACCAGCCAGGTAATCCAAGACCACTTAGTGCAGTGTGTGTGTCTCCCGGAGCAGCCGAGACAGTTCACGTGTTCTCTGAGGGCTTTAATGAGCCATTATCGCTAGACTACTTGGGGGAAGCAGCAAGATCTCTTGTTGTAGTGTTACTCAGTCGCCCCGCATATCTCTCGGGCCAATCCCAACAGCAACAACATAAAGCAGTGGATGTTCGCTGGGTGGAGGCAGCACCACGCTGGCTGGCCACTAGGTGCGCCACTGAGTGTCCTGCCGTACACGCTTGTATCAGTGCTTCCCTCTTCTGTGATGGGACGTGGCACTGTCCGTCAGGTGCTGACGAAGCCGTTGTAACGTGTCTCATGGCTTTGTCTCCATGGCTCTGGCTAACATTTGGTCTGGCTGTTGGATGTATCTCAGTGTTATCAGGTTGGTGGGGCTGGACGCTGTGGAAAACTCGACATGAACGTAACGGAGCAAGTGGGTGTAGTGAAGAAGTATTAACTCCAGGCCACCACGAGTCTCCGCCAGAACCACCAGAATATCCTGACTGTATCGACGTAGATTTTGAGACAACAGTCTGACAATACGCCCCCCGGGAGGACGACGGACCCCCGGGGTTGACTGCACTCTTAGCTAGACTTGCTGCTCTTATCAATGGCTGGAACACTCCTCGCGCACCTTCACACACTGGCGGTGGCCGCATGCGTTTTGCTCATAATGGCACCAGAAATAATCCTTCCTGTCAGCATAATGGGGTGCGGCGTCTGCCTGTTCTTCGTCTCCCTAATGGAGCTCATAATCCAGGAGTTCGTTTGTCAAATGGGACACACAGCCCTCCACCACTCCTCAGTCCGAGGAAAGAAAAAGATGAATTAAAATCTAAGGATGATGATCGAAAGCCTTCTCTGAGCCCTGCGTCAGACAAGGCTAACAGTCCAACGTGGAGCATCACTAAGATGAGTCACCTGGAGGAGGAAGAAGCAGAGGATACAAAAAGTTCTCTTAGTGAGAAGGTATTAGGGGAGTCATACAAGCCGTTAGAGGAAATGGAATGGCCAAGTTGTTTCCCAGCTCCTCCAAGCAGTCCCAGCAACACCAGCTCATCACCATCACATGATTTTCTCCATGAAATTTCACCCTCACCACCACCAAATTTCAAACATGAAACCTCGCCTTCACCACCTCCTGATTTTAGACACGAAGCTTCGACTCTTCCTATGCCCGATCACCGCTATAAAGAAACCTTGCTGTCAATGTCACACACTGACCTCCATGATCCTCGCTCCTCACCAACGTCTCCTATATGTATGCAGCATCAGGCGTCGCCCTCACCCCCACCAGACTTCCGCTGTGATACATCACCCACTCTACACCCAAATACACCAGCGTGTTCACCGGGAAGTCGCAGCTCCCCAGCGTCTCCACCTGCTCATCTAATAAACACCTACCCATCAGTCTATCTCCACCAGAAAAAGTCCCCATCACCTCCTCCAGACTGTAGATGGATTTATATAAACGATCTACAGCAACACTCTTCAGCATCGTCACCGCCAGGCTCCATCATCTCCCCGTCACATGCAAGCAGGCGTCTGTCTTCCTCGTCTGTCGGTCAGCAGAGTGCTATTACTCTGTCACCGGCCAAGCTCCAGTACGAAAGCCACTATTCACCTCCTGGCAGTCTTCACTCTGTTCCACCACTGTCGCCTAATTTACAGCTGACGCCTTCCTCGCCACATGATCGCCAACAGACCTCCTCATCAGCAAGCAACTCACAGCACGACAGCTCCATATCGTTCCTCTGCAATACATCACCGTCTCCTCCTCTCCCAAATTTCCCCAATGAAGACTCTTCAGAATCACCAACGCAGTATGATCTCCCAGAGTCAGACAATTCAGAAGATTCCCAAAAGTCAACACCAGTAGGCGCGGCTGACCAAAATGAGGTGCTGCCATATCAAGATTCTCCCACCACCTCCTTACCACCACCAAGTCACCAAGAACTCCAACAACCAGTATTACCGCAACCTCCAACCGAAACTATGCCGGAGAGCTCAGCACCTGACGAACACGCACCAACGCCACCACCAATACCACGTTTCTTTGACGATGACGACATTCCTCCCACACCTCCACCGATACCCAATTTCTTCGACGCAGAAAGTCCTCCTATTACACCGCCGTTACCAGCCAAACAAAAGTGCCAGAAATCAACAATACATGCGGAAGTGAAACTTGAAAGTGTACATCCACCTTCAATTCCAAGAAGCGAAATATACTGCATACATAGCATGTTGCCTCCCCTTGATGTGATACACGAGAGTCCGCCTCCTGAGTCACCACTTGATATACGGCAAGAGAGTCCTCCTCCTGCGCCACCGTTTGATATTATACACAAAAGTCCTTCACCGGAGCCACCATTTGACATAATACACGAAACTCCTTCACAAGCCTCCGATGACAAACAGGAAGAGACTACCTCTTTACCTCCTTCGTCACCTCCTCCTCCACCTATTGACGTCCGACACAAGAGCCCGCCGCCCACGCCCTCACCGCCACCACCACCTGAGGAAAAACGGGAGAGTCCGCCATCACCAGAATACTTCACACTGCCCGACAACTGGCCGTCTTACCCACCATTTCTCTTCGGTGACTCTGACTTCCCGCCCCCGTAATGTTATGTGTATTCTTACTGAAGCATTACAGGTCTACCAAAGAACGATGACAAAAAAATGGATAAGAATCACCCGCCAGTGTTCAGTCCTGTCAATCTAAACATTACTAAACTCATAACAGAATACCCTGATGTAGACTGAAGCTAGAACAAGCAATGACAGAAGTGAAGTTCTAGTGACAACTCACTACATGAATGAAGGTGACAGACATTCTGCCTTGGAAACGTGTAATCCAGTAGGGATGTGATATTATTGCTAATATAAATCCAGGTGTTTGAATCAACTCCCTCGACAAACAGTGTACACGATAAACTTGACATCTAGATAACCATTTGTACGTTAGTTGAGAATTGTATATATGAATATATTTTAATTTTTTATTGCCCTGGAGCGTGGAGAGTAGAGAGTAGTGCCAGGTACACAGGTGAGAGTGGCCGGCAGGAGCGAGTACGAGGGCTCCCAAGGCGTGGTGGTGAAGGAAGACGCAGCTTGAGGAGCATCGACGCAGCTTGAGGAGCATCACTTACGCTCTCAACCTCTGCTGTAGTGTGTCGGTTCATAACTTAATTGTTTTTCACTTCTAAAAACCGAATGTTATGTATTACACATTAGAATTTTCGACTACTTTAATAATATGATGTAAATGATTAATCCAAATATATGAAATTCATATTTAGATATTGTTTAAAAGAGTGTTTTAAAGATATATTTCCTTCGATAAATTTCAGCATTATTTCTCATACTCGATATTTCTTCAATCACTGAGGTTCAAACAGCCACTATGATATACCCCAGCTCAAACACACATCCCCCCCACAGCTCAAACACCCATCCCTACACACACACACACATCCCCCCACAGCTCAACCACCCATCCCTACACACCCTACCATCACACCCAACACCATACTCCACCCTAGAGAACTTTTTCAACCACAGAAGGACTTACGAATTCCCAAGACACACAATTCTAGTCAGGTAACGTCCATCAATAGAAGACAGTGTTAAGTGACCAGGTGTATCAATTATTAAACTTCCATGTAATGTATTATACTCGCTTTTCATTTATTTATTTATTTATTTTATTTATTGGTGGCTGCCGAGTATGTTGTTGTCTTATACATGATGAATCTGTTGTTAATTGTTGTATTGATGTTAACGAGGTGGAAGACACAACCTCGCCCCCTCCCCTCCCCAAGACAAGTATATATGCTGTGTTAACAAGGCAGTTGTGTTGGTCACTGCTGCCTTATCTCACTTTTACCTTGTTAGTGAGATGATAATAAAGGAGAGAAAGATAGACGAATTTATCAGTGTCTCTATATACTTGTTATTGAGAGAGAGAGAGAGAGAGAGAGAGAGAGAGAGAGAGAGAGAGAGAGAGAGAGAGCTTTCTGTACTTTGTCCTTGTAACTGACATGATAAAAGAGAGTGGTAAAGGTAACTTCTCTCTCTCTCTCTCTCTCTCTCTCTCTCTCTCGTAAATGGACTAGCAACGAGACAGTGGATAGAAGGAAAAACGAGAACACAGAACATAATAATACAACTGGTGCTTTACACTACACCCCGACACCTTCACTGAATCTCATGTTTTGTTTTTCTTATAGATCAAAAACCCATCAATAATTATTATACACTGATGTTGCCTTCAGTGTATTGTTCATCATCCTCAAAATAACTCATATAATTATATTTTCTTATGATCTTATTATCTCAATATCTGTGTAATTTTTTTTTTTTTTTTGCTGAAAGATCAACTATAATAAATGGTTATAGAGTGAATTATATAACACACTTCACTCATCAAATAACGTTTTACTGTTACTCTGTGGTGTGTGTTATTGTTTTAAATGTGGTAATATAAAATCTCTCTTTCACATTCCATTTTTAGAAAGTTTACTGTAATGATTATGATTTCAATTTGACTTTCATAATTTTGGAATCCACTTGTAATTAGGAGTGACGTCACATGAGCCAGCCAGCCAGCCTGACTCACTATGCTGTTTGTTGATGCTAATGAGTTCTCTCTGTTTATGTATACATCAATACACCTTCCTCCATCCTCCCATACACTACACTTGATTGGTCCCCCCTTATACATATACACCTAATTAGTCTCCCTTTACATGTATACGCGTGACGTATATACATACCCTGAGTTATACACACACACACACACACACACGTGCTTGAGGTATACACACACACCCCTGAGGTATACACACAGACACCCGTCAAGTATCCATTTGGTCTCTCTCCATCCCTTCACTATCAACAAGTTCATCTATTAACACGTATTTAGTATTGTTTTTAAATACAGAGTCATTACATAAGGGGAGCGGCAGCCAGGTGGAGTGGATACAGCGCCCACCACCACCAGATACATTAATACTGACCCACCACCACCACCAGATACATTAATACTGACCCACCACCACCACCAGATACATTAATACTGACCCACCACCACCACCAGATACATTAATACTGACCCACCACCGCCACCAGATACATTAATACTGACCCACCACCACCACCAGATACATTAATACTGACCCACCACCACCACCTGATACATTAATACTGACCCACCACCACCACCACTCCCTCCACTTGGCCCGGCGAGCATATCAGGTGTGAACATAACAGTGGTTCATGTTACAGTGTTTTAATGTTGTAAGTGTTGAAGGCACACACCGAGGGCCGGGCTGCAGGCGACTTCCCGCACCTTCTACTCAGTAAGTTTACTAGCTGCTGTTTAGTCTTTCGGGATATAACAGTGGCCCCAACACTGCCATACGAGGCTCCATAATCGACGCACGCCCACGTGGTCCCTTATGTAACTTACTGCGCGAGGTCCCATATGTGACGCACACATGTAGTCATATGTGGAATTAATTTTGTAGTTCCACTTGTGACGCACACTCATATACACATATGTGGGATTAGTCGCGTTTCGTCCCACATGTGACACAAATTGTCATATGTAGGTGTGGCGCGTGAGGTCCCACATGTGACACTCTGTAATGAGGGTCGTATGTATGTGTTTCCTCAGACGTGGAGGCCGAGACGTGTGTGTGTGTGTGTGTGTGTGTGTTACCTTCAGCTTTGACCGTGACTTATGGGGCCTCCTTTATAACCGAAAGCGACCATCTCTCGCTTATGGACGCCAGGGTTCTGAAATGTTTTGTAATAAAAAATAAATACAAAATAAAAACCCGCATAAAATGTGTGTCTCTAGGTCGACTGATGCCCAAAAGCCGTGTATATATGAGTTGAATAATTCTATGTATAGACCACTTGGGTTGTTTTACTGGGCCTCATCTTCATTAGCTAGAAGAATAGTTGGGTGTAATACATAAACACAGCCTCCATAGGACTAACGTTAAGCTGTTGTCTCTGTGAGATCCTGTGTGAGAAGTGTTAAGATATGTTACATTTATATGTAAAGTTTAATAAATATCTCTTGGATATATCCGTCTTTTTCTCGCCTTAATTCATGTAATATATTTTGTTACCAAGATGATCAATGTTCTCTGGCAGGAGGCGAGTGAAGGGAGGTCAATATTCAGTACAAACGAAGTACAATAATAAAATAATGGTTACCCCTCGCGTAGTGAGGATGGCCGGCCAATGGGCCACCCAGGCGTGAATTTGTTTAAGGTGATGAAACTTTCGCCAACACAACAACCACACCCTGAGTTAAGGAGTTGCATGACCCAGTGTCAAGGAATAGTCCGAGAAGACCGGACAGCTCGCCAACTGCACTGGCTTCCCATTACCGCGGAATACGATCCGCAAATCGATTAACATCCAGGTTTCCAATTACTGCTGGGTAGACGAGGCAAATGGAGTAAAGAAACTTGCCCATAGTTTCACCCTGCCCTGGAATCGAACCCGGGTCCACTCGCTTGAAAGGCGAGCATTACACCACATGTCGCCATGTAGTACAATACACTACTGCAAGATGTACATAAGCTGAACCTGAAACAAGACAACTATATAAACGCATTACCGTGGATTTGACCCCAACCACAGACAGTAAAACACACACACACACACACACACACACACACACACACACACACACACACACACACACCGTTTACAATGTTTGGTTTAATAATAACAATATGCTAAGGTCATCTCATTATCCATGACAAGTTGTGTGCTGAGACATTACTGATGTAGTAAAATAGTAAATTAATTATGCCATTAGACACAATCTACTGAGAGTATGTTGTCGCTTTTACTGTGTCGAACACTCGTATACTTTAAAACGAGTTTCTGGCTGAACCGTCGCGTCGCCCTCAAGAAAAATATGGACATTACACCAGGAATTACAGCATTATGAGTACGTAGAGTTACACTTAAAATGTTGCTAGAGCAGTTGCCCCACTCACAGCCTGGTTCCCTTAAGCTATTATTGGAGGGTCCCATACTTAACCTGGCAATAAAGCCAAGGACAAAACTATTACACACTTTAACTCAAGTCGTAGAGTCTGGATGGCAATAGTCCCTTGAGACGACAGCAAACACCACTCCTCAGCCAGGGAGTCAGACGTGTGGGTCAACCTTGTTTTTAATGATCTCAGAAATATTTGTCTTAACTTAAATAGACATCTATGTGCTCAGTAAACAAAAGAATTCATATTTCATATTTTAAAGTTCACGTGATCTGTGCTAACGCCCTTCAAACCCCAGAGATGATGTGTTTAGACAGACACAGTTTCTCCGGGGTTATGTAGAGTCAGTATCAACAATTATCTCCTTGTCCAAACACTGTGTCTCAGCGACTAACTAATTCTACCATAGTCCACCCAGACATTGTTATATAATGAACACTGTAAAAGACACAGAGATATTTTTATTATTGTACATGAAAATATTATCAAAATATATTGGTCCTTTGGGAAATCCCGAGACAGCTGTACAAGCAGCGGGTCTCCTGGGAAATACGAAGAACTGCTGTACAAACAGATGTATGTTGGTTATTGGTGAGTATCACTGGACGAGCACACCTTTACCACCACTACAGATGAAACAACCAATACTAGAAGACAGCAGCTGATGGGAACACAATACACCAATATCTCTTGTGCATCAACATAAGACGTGTAACATCCTCTGAGCTTCTTGTGCGGTAATAAAGGTCTGGACCATGCAGGAGGAAAACACCTTGGCCACTCTACCACACCTGGCACCACGAATGAGGCTGAGAGAAGGATGTGTGAAAAAGGCTAGAAAAAGAAAAGAGCAAGATGTTTCTGTTATCAATGTCAGTAAGTTCAGTACTGCAGGTTTAGAAGACCCGACTGACACAGTTTGCCCTCCTTGACACGGGTAACCAGCTCCCGCAATTCCCGCGGCGAAATCTTAGTCGGGGAAGATTTTTAGTTCTTGTCCGGATCACCCGGGGTCCATGACCACTAGTAATACTAAGGTGCATAACCTTGCTACCTATGTAATATGTGTGTAAAGTTTGAGGTCTCTAACTACTTCCGTTTTGGACCTATGGCTAGAACAAACAGACAGACAGACAGACAGTGAGGCAGGGCATCGCAGGAGGAAATGACTTGCGAAGAAAATTTTGAAAAAGTGTGGCGGCGGAGGCTGGTAGGAGGACCTATATATCAGGCACAGAGACGGTGAATGTGGGAGGTGCTGCAGAATATTGAGTGGCGGCCACCAGGCTCCATCTCACCTGTATATATTTAAATGTCACGGGGGTTCTGGGCATAATTGCGACCTAGCGATAACTACAATAAATTTATCATGTTTTGAAAAAGTTGATTTGATGTATAAATAGGAGAAATATAGAAATATTTAATGGATACTCTTAACATTATGGTATTAATGGTGAGTAAGTTAACCTAACCTAACCTAACCTAACCTAAATGTAGGGTAGTTAAGATAAAGTAACAAAAGAACTGTGAAATAAAATAAGAGTCAATTTGATCATAATTTCACCCATTTCCACGAAGCTATATAACAATGATTAGCAAAATGTTATTCCTATTTCGCAAGTATCTGTTGTACTTTAGGTCCAAATTGGAAGATTATCCCTAAAATACTGAGATATATTTACTGTATACATAAAGAGCGAGCAGTATATCATGTTTCTGTTGATTAAAGCTGCAATTTGGAAAGTGTCAGGTGTTGTAGAGCGGATAGGAGTGTCTGCCCGCCCGCCAGCCAGACAGACAGACAGACACCCAACACAGGCAGGATGTGATTACGGACGCTTCTGTGAGAGGAAATATAAACTAAACATTTTATAACGCGCTAAAGAGGTAAGGAACATATACTATGATAACGAATATGCCAGGTTATTTCCACCGTTTTTTGTGTGTTTGTAAACCTCACTGTACAACGGCTGAAAGACCAGAGAGAATGGCGTTTCCTTCGTATATATATTGTGAACTTCCCGTAGAAATATAACACAGGCAGCGAATATTATGTTGTTAGGCGGTGACTCTGACACTATGACGATAAATGGTTCTGCAATTATAATGGGAAGTAGCGTTGGACATTGACGCGTTAATCTAAAATGATATGTTTACTTTTATGAAATTTTTGCTGGATATAATGTTGAGGGATAACGAAAGTAAATAAATAAAGCAGGAAAGAGAACCTAAATGGAATGGGAAGATGAAATTTAAAGATAATAAGATAATAAATGTGCTTGAGAAATATCCTATAAGCTTGAGAAATATCCTATGAGCTTGAGAAATATCCTATGAGCTTGAGAAATAAACAATAACATACTTCTCTTCATTAATTGTTTCTGGGTTGTGTAAAATAACTACACTATGTTATGTTGTCATGTTTACTGAGAGGATGAAGGCCAGGACACACTGGTCTGACAAATAGCGTCTGACGTCTCACATATGACTTCATTTATGTGAGACATGTTAAAACATCTATGAGAAGAAGCAACCACACAAGACATTTCGTTCTTTACATGTGACGCGTGAACACTGTCTTGTTCTACAAATTTCACTACGCTAAATCTTCCATATTCTGTCTGGTGTTATATTGTCGAGAGGTGTAATGGCGTAATGTTTATTTAACTAATTTAGATCCATAAATACAAAACTTTGGACGTGTGGATTTTATGGTAACAAAACAGGTAGTCGCTATGAGTATTTTTTTTTACAACATATCAAACTATAAAACTATATAACTTGCCTAATAAATCTTCTTCTCATCATCAAAAGCAGTGTGACAGACTTACTTTTACTTACTTTCTATAATATATTTAACACCTTTATATAACTTTCTCTTTAATACAGGGAGATAAAATCATGCTTCAACTTTCTCATGAAGCAGAAAGATCTATCATTTATTACCAACAGCGGGGGAGAGAAAACAGTCTAGCCATCACCTCTCGTATATAAGTTTACACCACCAAACAGTTTCCCCCTGGTACATGACCTCAAGTAGACTGCATCACCCTTAGTGTCATAACCCTGAGAGTAAAGGAGACTGCACTACGGTAAGAATCTTCATCATCAAATACTTTAACCTATATTTACAAAGACTGCGTGACCCTATAGTGAGCTTATACGATCAGTTTCTCTTCCTATATCCAGGTTAGAGAGAGATAATTGTACATCTAGGGAGCATTGTCGTCTCTCTTTCCTCCCAATTTCTTGCTGGCTTTGGGTAACCGGAGTGGGCCAAGACGTGCTCAGGCTATGTTTATGGGATTGCTCCTGATATCCTGGTTTGTGGCCGATGATCGAGGCTACTCACATTCTTTCTCTTCTCCCTTGGGGAATCCTCGAGTGAACTGGAAACTGAAAGGAACGGATATTAGGTCAAAGGGGTTAGGTTAGGTCAAAGGTCAGATTAGGTTAGGTCAAAGGTTAGGTTAGGTTAAAGGTTAGGTTAGGTCAGGTTAAAGGTTAGGTTAAGTCAAAGGTTAGGTTAGGTTAGGTCAAAGGTCAGATTAGGTTAGGTCAAAGGTTAGTTTAGGTCAAAGGTTAAGTTAGGTTAGGTTAGGTTAGGTTAAGTCAAAGAGTTATGGTCGAACACGTAACAATCACAGAGCTCTCCCACTTATACATTGGTACAACTCCTAAAGACTTTGATCTCAGAGTAAACCGCTCCTGTGTGTTGTCAGACCTTAGGCCTCACAACAGCGGTAGGAGCGGACTAACCGATCCAGGGAATCACTTTCTGGATTACTTAACTAAACAAACATTTTTTTTTATCGCCAGTTACACACCAGTCCAGAGTCCTCTCCCTCGACTGACTGTAGTAGACTGTATAACTGAACTCGTCTGATCGGTTATAAAACGAATCTAAGGAAAACAAAACAAAGGAAACATTAATGATAACTGAGGAAACTTAAAATAAACAAGAAATAAGGAAACACAGGTGACTGGAGGTGCAGAAAATCAATACAGTATTAGAGTGTTGTGATGACGGTGTTAGTTAAAGGAAGATGAGACGACATACCTGAGTGGAGAAGGGGAAGGTGTGAAATTAACCCCTTGATACGATGGCATTAACCCTTTGAGTACAATGACAATAACTCAAGGGGTTAATGCCATCGTACTGAAGAGGTTAAAGTCATCGTACTCAAAGGGTTAAAGTATAAAGAGAAAGAGAGAGAGAGAGAGAGAGAGAGAGAGAGAGAGAGAGAGAGAGAGAGAGAGAGAGAGAGAGAGAGAGAGAGAGAGCATATTAAAGGTATTATCGATGAAGGAAGAATAAAAAAATAAAAAAATTATGAAATAAATTAAAGAAAATACCACCATAGGAATTGTTTAAGAAAGGTAACAAATATAAGAGGTATTGTCGGTACAGAGATGACGGTACGCATCAGGTAGTAATAAGGTCATTAGCGAGATGTTGTGGCAGCCGATGATAAACACATTAATTAAGCAAACGAAGATAAAATACAAATTATAATCGAAAGAAATCTATTATATCACCCACACCCCCACCCCCACCCCCCCACCCCCCATAGGAAATACTAAACGCTTTTTTTACTAATATTTGTTATAGTTTGGTAGCTTAATTGACTTCCTGATGGTAAAATAAAGTAAATTAATTAGCGAAATATTTCTCACAATAAATCATAATTTCGTAAAGTTTAGGAATGAGAAGTAGATATTAATGGGGGGTGTGGTGGGGGGTGGTGTGTGTGGGTGTGGTGTGTGGGGGTGGGGGGTGGTGTGGTGGTGGTGTGGTGTGGGGGGTGGTGGGTGTGGTGGGGTGTGGTGTGGTGTGTGGTGTGTAAGGTGTGGGGGTGTGGTGTGGTGTGGTGTGGTGTGGTGTGGGGTGTTGGTGTGGTGTGGTGGTGTGGGTGTGGAAGTTAGGATGTGTGTGTGCAATGTGTGTTGTGTATTAAGTTGTGTGTTGCTGTGTGTTCTTGTTTTGTTGTCTGTTGGTTGTATTTTGCTGTTGAGTGTTGTGTTGTGTTGTGTTGTGTTGTGTTGTGTTGTGTTAGTTTAGTTCTTGTTGCTGTTGTTGTATTGCGTGTTATGTTTTTATTGTAATTGTTGTGCCTTGTTTTGTGTTGCTGTTAAGTTGCGTTCTGTTGCGTGTTTTTATTTTGTGTTGCATTGTTGTTTTTGTTGTCTTTTTTGTGTGTTGTTATTGTTGTTATTGTCGTTGTTGTGTGAGGGTCGTTAGAACCATTATAAAGAAGACAATAATTTTGATTACCCAATGTAAATAAAGTTCCTGGTGCATGTGACACTCCGTTTTCTTTTTTAATATTTCAGATCTTTGTTTTCATACAATACATTTATTTTTCAGTTTCTTGCTTGAAGGACCCGGGATATGAAGAGAGAAACACACACACACACACACACACACAGACACACACACGGACACACACAGGACACACAATGACACACAGACAGACACACACACACACACACACACACACAGACACAGGCACACACAGACACACACACACACACACACACACACACACACAGACACACACACACACAGACACACACACACACACACGACACACACACACACACACACACACAGACACACACACACACACACACACACACACACAGACACACACACACACACACACACATAAACCCTCTGAACACTCTCATAACAAAATAATTCAGGTTTCATAAAGGGAATGAGAGCAGATTTTCCACAACATTACGAGCCTCAAAAAAAAAATATGATGTGAAGAAATAATCTAAAAGTCTAAAGATAACAGGAAAAAGATCATTAGAGCCATAATTATATCAGACCGAGTGAATGGATCTCACCTGAGCCTGGAGCCATACCAGTTATCGAAGCATGATTCTTTTATTTTTACATATTTTTTTTTTTAATCTTGCGGTTTATATCAGACACTTTTAGACAACAGATGAGGGATCACCCACTCGTCCTCCTGCAGGGTTAGGTTAAGTTAGGTTAGGTTAGGTTAGGTTAGGTAAGGTTAGGTAAGGTTAGGTTAGGTTAGGTAAGGTTAGGTAAGGTTAGGTTAGGTTAGGTTAGAGTTCAATGTATTAAAAGGTAGAAGAGAATAGTTTGCTATTGTTTGGGTTCTTCAGTAATCTGTTGGATTTGATATACAGTAAAGGTAGTTTGTTTGACTCTTAATAATGGCTCATACATACATACATACATCCATACATACATACATAGTGGCCTCACAGACTCAACACAGCCCACCTGCCAGTCTCACCTTTACACAACACACCTCCAGGTTTCTATGCATATGAATCAATATTACGTTTTCATGACCAGTTTATTTTCTTTCTCAAACGAAAACCTTTTAGGACCAAGAGGTTTTCTTTTGTCAGTCACTCCTTGCATTTCTTATCTAAATTGTTTTTCCTTGTCTTGGCACCTGTATACCCCGTCCAACCACCCGTCCCTAGCCTCTTGGTGCAGGTCCTCCTTCAGCGTCGCCTGTTGCGTCTGCCACACCTCTAACACACACACACACACACACACACACACACACACACACACACACACACACACATCACTTAATTCCAGCGACCACCTTACTCCAGTGGCTACCTTCAGCGACCACCTCACTCCAGCGACCACATTATTCCAGCAACCACCGTATTCTCGTGACTGGGTGAGGTGGCAAGTTATCAGCTCTCTCCTGGTAAACTATAACTAAAATTGGTTAACGACGAAGATCAACTTCATCATCGCCTGTCGAGGTTTCGCTTCAGTATTGCAGTGGGAGTGACACTTTGTTTTCATATTTTTATACACAATAAATTTTTGGTGTGAGTGCTGCCTGTCCCCGCGGCTGTTGGTACATTATATTTTATGGGTCATTTTACAAAAGAATATTTTTCAATGTGTGTGTGTGAAAGTAAGTGCATTTGTATATCTTTTTTTTTACAAGACATCCTGACATTTACAGTGGAAGTCTCAGTATGTCTGGGCAAAATAAGTCACTCACACTATAACAAGTACCTTCACTATCCCTAATATAATTAACCTCTACTTCAACAAAAAACATTAATTTACACCTTAAGTCTATACAACCACACATAGGAGTCTTATCATTACAACTGTGTACTAGCCAACCATCTAAATTACCATACCTCTTAAGTGATGATTATTATTGAGTCCCCGTCTCTATGTTAATTTAGCACGAGTATAAACAAAGAATTAACTAGAACGGGTGTATAAAGGTGTAATAAACGAATCAACATTATTATGGTGTTTATGAGGGTGTTTTTCGAGGGTGTATTCCCCACTGTGCACTAGCCAACCACTAATGATCACCCCACACTGATGCTATGTACCTTCATATCCTGTAATGGAAGTATGAGTGAAACGAGTGTGTTTATTTATAATATTTATATAGTTTGACATTTATCATATAAGCTACAGAATTTGGGTAATACTAATACTAATACTAATACTAATACTAATAATAATAATAATAATAATAATAATAATAATAATAATAATAACACAACTAATAATAATAATACAACAACTACTACTGCTACTACTACTACTAATACTACTACTACAACTATTACTAATAATAATAATAATAATAATAATAATAATTCCAGTTTCAAAATATATCATAGAACACAATTATTATCCTTAACCCAAAATTTTTAGTGATAATAAGATTTAAATTAAACAGGAAATATTAATCTAGGTTGAAATCTCCTTAGTGCTTTATTTACTAACAAAACACAATGTATACAACTTGATAAACAACAGCCGCCATATTGATGAACAGAAAGAACAGTGATGAACAGCACGAATAGTGAGGAACAATATAGAAATGAACAACCACTACCACAGTGATGAACAAGTAGAGCATAAATATGAACAACAACCACCATCATTCTAGAACACACGGATGAATAACAAGGACATAAAGTGCTGAACAACTTGAACATTAAGATGAAGAACAACAAGAACAAAGAGCCTGGTGTTCATAAACAATATAAGTATATAGCTAGTGTACACGCACACACACACACACACGCACACACACACACACACACACACACACACACACACACACACACACACACACACACACACACCATTATACTCAGCATGATTTAAACTAAAGTTGTCCACTATTGTAAAACCTCTATTTAACGGACTATATGGAGAAGAAAGTCCGTTATATCAAGGGTCTATTATATGTGTGAAACCTCCATCTAACTAACTATATATAAAGATGAAAGTCCATTATATCGGGAATCTGTTAGATGTGAAACGGAATATAAGGAGACAGAAATCCGTTATATGGAGGTTTTACTGGATTAAAAGTTCTCTCTAACACCGAGTCATTACCGAGAAATAATAAATAAACTTTTCTTTTTAGTATATTAATCTGTATCAGCCAATGGACACCAATTAATTTTTTTTCGGTAAACTTAAACGTAGAGAAATTGAATCACCACAAAAGGTCGATACACTACATCAAATACCATTGGCTGGTTACTGTTATTATCTGTGTACTGATGAGCCAAAAAGTTTGTAGGTGTGATGAAAGCGACACTACACACTCATCTATCTACGGCGCTCCTGATCTGATGTTTAGGGAGAGACTCGGGTCCCTGATGAGTGAAGGACCAGTACCAAATGGGACACTTGAAGGAACAGACAAGAGGAAATCCTACACGAGCTGATTGATGAGTTCTAATAAGAATATGGATACGAATTATTCATATCTAGACACCTGTTATGTAGGGTGACAACATAACCTGGCCTCCTGATATCTATGTTGGTAATATTTCCTATAAAGTAATTGTTTTTGTTTATTTATTTATATATGGATTCCAGGTCATTGAAACCATCTAAAACAGCAGAACATCGAGCTACTTGTTCCAACACCTCAGCATAGTGATCAGGAGAGAGAACGCTTCCAACATACGAGGAGTCTTGTTCCCTACCTAAGGAGCTCGAGGGAGTCTTCAAATTGGGTTGGGTTGGGTTGGGTTGGGTTGGGTTGGGTTGGGTTGGGTTGGGTTGGGTTGGGTTGGGTTGGGTTGGGTTGGGCTGGGCTGGGTTGGGTTAATATATAACAATATAAAAAAGTGTATAATCATTAAACCAGCTAATAAAAGGGCGGTAGAAGACGACAACCTCTACCTAGAGAGTTAATGTAAAATAACCCCAAATTTTCCTCGAACGATCCTTCCTCTCTTTTCTCAGGAGATGTGCGTTAGTTACAGAAGAACAGTCCCACTACTTTAGTTCTGACACAAGAAAGATAACTGTGTGGAGCAGTTCCGGTCACCCAAGCGGTATTTGGTGGAGTTCTCGATGGACATGTGAGCACAGTCGTCGGGGTCACCATTAGGTTCCCATGAGTGCCACTCCTGTTTGGTAATAACTCGTCCATTCAACCACAACCTGTTCTTCACGCCCATCCACACGCTAGCCACTGTCAGCAAAAGACAAACCAACGTTAATTTAATACGACCTGCTATTTTTACCCACCACCAGGCATTATTAATTCAATCAACCAATCTGAAGGGTTGACGATCACACCTGACCACTCCAAGCATTTCAGTAGCGTCTTTTCTGAAATTTTAATTAAAGTTTTTCATTCCAGGTGTAGCCTTCCTGTGTCTTTCCTACCATAATTTTCATCTACATCATTTGTGTTATGATCCGTGTCTATTTTACCAAAGTAGTGTCATTGCCTTATTCACATACATCCCATGTTCTCCACAAGACAATTGCTGTCTGGATATTCTATTTCAGCGGGATGGACTTCACTATCACAGTGTGATACCGAAAATGTAAATATAAATAAGAACACACATAATAAATGTTCACTTAATATTGTGTAGCAGGAACATAATCAACCTGTCACAAAAGGTGCCTCTGTAAAATTGACTCAATCTCAGGCTTGGTCAAAAGTAGATATAATTCAACTAGATATTCAATTCAAATCTCACAAACACCTGCCACATGGTTCTTAAATCTGATAATAATAATAATAATAATAATAATAATAATAAAAATAATAATTATAATAATCTATCGGTACACTCATGCTAGGAAGCTTTTTGTTGTGATCATAAGAAAATGTCGAATAATAATAAACATCTATAAACAGTCGTGTACATTCACGTATGGTGTATTTAATCTAATGGTGATGAAATTAATTAAGAAAGTCGCTTCTATTTCCACCAAGGGGCTACAAGGCCTTAAACATCAACTAACTCAGCCAATACGCTGTCGATATAATAACAGACGTTACCATAAATGCCATAACTTTCACCTATAGAAAACAAAGAAAAGCAGAGTATTCTTACAGGTACTGGTTGACCGGTAATGTGCCGTCAGACGCAGGAAATCTTCTTGTGAAGGCGCAACAAACAGGTCACCGCCTCGGCACTTGCAGTAAGTTCTAGCGTCTGTCCAATTCATGGGCGTGGTGACCTCCAGCAAGTCGCCCAGTTTCCTTAGCCCCTTCACTGTGCTGAAAGCTGCAACGCCTATGTTTGAGAAGAAAAAGAAAACTTAACTCTCTCTACAACACACTGCTTGTTTCGCCTATACTGTATCAGGGAAAATCAAATATAATCCAATATTACAAATATTTAATAACTCGATCATACTTCCTAAACAACAAGAAAGATGGTGATTGAGTAAAACTAACCTGGTGGATCCTGCGTGTAACAGATGGTGGCGGGGCCGCTGTCAGAACACGTGTCGTTGGAGGCTTGGATCTGGAGGTCGTGTAGCTCACAGTGACCCTCGTCGTAGCAGAAGAGACCATCGGGAAATGTCTGGTTGGTTATGGCTGTACACATCACCTTGCTTCCTACAGTAAAGGCTTCCACAGAGTGATTTGGGTCTTTTAGGGAAGACAAGTGAACACTTATCGGCTGCCACAGTGTACCCTGATCAGAGAAGGTAACTGCGTTGACCAGAGAAACGAGACTAAGTAGAAATACGTGTGATGGAGTGAACAGGAGATTCATGCTGCCACAACGCGCGGGTCCTTGTGTTGTTATAATAGGCCAGGTGCAGGTAAAGAGTCAACACTTCACACACACACGGGAGTCTCTTACGGTACCTTTCATGATCAATAAATTCTTGTCCCACGTATAACGCATGCGTGTGACGTTATACATAGAGAAGCTTAAATTACCCAAAGGCTTGATTATAAAGGATGTGTTTGATAATCCCGCCCTTGCTAATCCGACCTCCTGTATACTGTATGGGTTAATACTTCCATCTACCAACTGTTTATACATAAATCCTCATGGGATAAATTTTGATGATGAGGATTACGAGTTTCTCTTTCTGATTCTTGCTGCTATTACATCTGACTGGGTGGAGGGTAAGACTGTAAACCTGAGCTGAAGACAAGACTGTGAACCTAAGCTGAGGGCAAGATTGTGAACCTGAGCTGAGGGCAACACCAGGCACCTGAGTTAAGGAAAACACCATGCACTTGAGCTGAGGACACTACCATACACTTAAGCTGACGACAACACCATGCACTTGAGCTGAGGACCTTACCATACACTTGAGCTGAGGACAATACCATACATGAGCTGAAGGCAGTACTAAGGTATTCTAAATCATACACAACAATACAAGAAAAGGAACTATGTAGAGTCAGTATGGGATAGTAGAGTAGTTGTTATTATCACCACAAGGAGGAGAGGGTGACCACTAACTCTCGGGGACGTGCTGTATTTATCGCATTTAATAAACAATAAATTCCTCTCCAGGTCCCTCGTTGCCATGGCTACTGGACCACACTCCGTTGTCAACCATTTAAAGAAAACTATTTAAATATACATAAAACAATCCAATATCTCTATAAAATATGCGTAAAAAAAATGTGAAAATGTGTAATGATGATAATTAAACTCTATATTAATGAGATGAGAATTAAGTAAATGTATTTTGTGTGTTAATTATATTCATTATGTAAGTGTGGTCATTAGTGTACTGTATATAGTCAGGTGTGTTCTCTTCCAGGTGTATTAATTATCTCAGGTATAGAAGAGTCATTAAGGTAAATGTTTTTTTGTTCATACTAATGAGGTAATTAGGAACCATAATTTAAAACACAGGTGATTAGACGAAATAGTTTGACATGATCTCCAGAGACTCTTTTATGATGTAGTAAATAATGTTGTTTATATATTGAAATAGAATTAGATGATTCTTTAAATTATATTGGAATTATGTTAAGTGATTATTTATAATGATTTCAAATGATCTCATGAGGACAGGTTGTAGTGTGTGTGTGGCATATACCTTCTTGTTGGTACTAGATAAATCACACACACACACACACACACACACACACACACAACCCAGGATCAGTGTGTGTGTGTACAAGTCGTTTGTCTCAATTACATATAGCCTTTTAATTTATTCACCCTTTTGATCCTCCTGTCGTTGGTCCTTCTCTCACTCTGGATGACAGTCTAATTATACTCTAATGAAAGTTTGGCTAAAATACTATTCTTCTTCGTTTACTGGCCGTCAACATTTACGGTGATTACAACAAAATGTTCTTAAAATATTGTTATTCCAAGACAATAGTACTAAACTATAATTTTCTTATCGATACAACCACAATAATTTGTCTTAAAATATTGTAATAATAATATTTATTTTACGACCAACAAATAGTTATATGCCATACCGAGGCCGGGTTACGGTATATATCTATCTATATAAATAAAAGGACGTTTCTATCTGTCTATCTCTGTGAATATGTCTATCTATCTGCCAGTTCCAACCATAGCTCCAAAACAGAAGTAGTTAGAGACTTGAAACCACACACACACACACATATTACAGCCAAGTTTATACAGTATATCGCAGGAACTTAATTCTAAAAAAAAAGGTCAAAACTATTCACAAAATCCATTCAATCGAACTTCCATCATAACCATAAATAACTCGTCACTAAAACTTGATAAAAGGTCACTACCGTTCACCACCCTTCAGGAGTACTGTGGAGACGAAATCCTCTCATATAACCTAAAGATTGGTGAGGAGACGAGTGTGAGGAGGACTAATGTAGACTATATTTTACTGCTCTCTCTCTCTCTCTCTCTCTCTCTCTCTCTCTCTCTCGTTATATGCATATTCATTACATATCACCCATAAGCGTTATTAGTCACAAGTTACCAGGTTGTGATAAAAGGCTGTCAAAGAACAATTAATAACCCGACAAGTAGATGTTATAATATGATGATCTGTATTGAAGATATCTAGATCATGGGAGCCGATAACACAAATTCTTAAGATAACAGTAAAGTTATGAAGCTCAGACTTATAATAACACTTAGCTACTTCAGGTGTTATCTTAAAAACATCACCTTCTTTCACCTGGTCATTATTAATACACAAACTCGTCTTATTTTAACTCATTATGCCCAACAATTTAAGAATGAAACACAACTTTAGGTTATTATCACAGTAGCAAAATTTTTCACCGTGAACACAACCCTTCTCCCTCCCCTTCACGTGGCCGTGTGGTGAGCAACAGAGAATTTATAAACAAGTCATCAGCTGCGTCTTCACTTCCACTGCCTTCGATTAGAGACAAGAATTATAATCCTTTGGTCACTCGAATAGTTTACTATGTAACAGAACTAATAATTTTGTCATGAGGAACCACAAAGGACTGCCACCCGCGTAGTACAGTTGTGGAAATGTGTTCTTACGGAACTCGTGTCTCCAAGCGGCCAACCTACACCTATAGCAAACCTATCCACCAATCACGTCCGTCGCTACACCAACCAACACTCATTCATTCATTAAAAGTGATACTACTACAGCGACGGTGCCGTTTGGAGACACGGGTTAGGAGGTGTAGGAACACATTTCCCCAACTGTACCAGACGTGGTACAAGGTGTAGTACAAGATGTGGTATAAAATGTGGTACTGTACAGTACAGTATACCTACACAATTGCTCATATTTACGCCCCAGCTCAAATTTTCGAAAAAAAAATACAAAATCAGAAATACAGTGGAATTATTGTAATGTGATAAAACTCATAATTATCCGTAAAATGCTGACATACAGTACATTCGAATATTAATATAAAAATAGTGATGCTGATATTTTATCCTGCCGTTCTAAATTATTTAATCAAAGCATTAATTTTGCATTGAACCACCGGTGAAAACAACACAACGTTGCCACCATGGTCAAAATATTTTTAGATCATGGTTACCGCCACCACTTGTTGGATGTTTGATCTCTGCCACGAGTCAAAAGTCTCAATGTCTATGTTTGTCTTTGATACCCCCAAAATGTTCTACACTACTGAGGGTATACACAAAGACTTGTTATCTTGAAAATAGGTTCTTATTCTCGTACGGGAGGTATACAGAGGAACAAAGAAACTGTCTTCCACACCATAAGGACTAGTGATCTCAACTCTCTGTATCACTCTGCGCTGGCATGTACAGATGCCAGTATTCACAAGCTGAATACATAAAATGTAAATATGATAATTCACATACATAACATAATAAATGGAAATATTACATAGGATTAATACATGTTCTGTAATACTTTACTATACATAATTACTAGAGTAATATAAGAATACACAGCTTAGGGTACTACTTCGTGTCCATATTATACACAATGGAATATTATCTATACTGAGTTTATTATTTCATCTTACAAATTATTTTTACAAAATTACACTGAAAATATTATTAAACATGTTTTGTGTATGTATAACAGATATTCGTTAAGATTTTACCCTTATTTGCTATACTTTTGGGTAATTCGTGGCTCCCCAAAACCTGCAGTTGAAGAAAAGTATCAGCTGTTTAAATGGCCTTTTATTTTGGGAAAATATTACTTGTAAATATATGGATCCTCACCAGAGAGGCTTCATTTATAGGTGTATTCATGAAACTCTACCAACAAATCAGAGACTAAAAATGTTAAACATAAAACATGATGATAGTTGTGTAAGATGTGGTGAGGTAGAATATCCATTACATGTATTTTACTTCTGTTTCCATAACAAAGAGATAATCAAATGGTTTAAAAATCTCCTGAATACAGTCTGCAATGTCAAGAGCAAATTATTTCTGCATTTGCTAATGTTTAATATTAACTGTTGTGATAATAAGGATAAGAATACAATGATCATGCTAACGTCACATTATATTTACTGTATGTGGTTAAGTAGGAAAGAAAATTATAATGTTAAGGAGACTATAGCCTTTATTAAAGGCAGGATATATCATAATAAATGGATGATCAAGTGTATTTTAAAAGAAAAGTCATCCAAATATTTCACTTACAAATATGTTAATATGTAATATTTATGTATACAGTATATGTAAATTTTAAATTTATGAATAATAAAAAAAAAATCTCAATGTACGAAATCAAATTGACTTTGGTACTATTTCTCAATGTACCATTATCTCACAAGATGGTGAAAAGCAGCAATAATGTAGCGCTGTATATAAGTCAGGAATATTTATCCAGCTAATTAATACTTTTGGTGGAATAAAATGTCAATTCACCACTAGAAGGAGCTACATTTACGTCTCTGTCTACCTGACGTGCATACAAACCAAGTTAATATCTTGGTAATTAATCCCATCTGACCATTTTCCTGATTATTGTCAAACATTCTTTTGCAATAGTGGCTATATTGAATTTTCTTAGATAATGGCCAAATAAGGCATTTTTTTTAATTCTACTAAAAAATTAACTCCAGCTCACGTAAACAGTTGACTAAACCCGATAAATAAAATGGCACAGTCCAGTACACGACGGCCACCTCTTAATTTGTGAGAACCTGGTAAAAAACAAGACGAAAAGTTAAATTCCTCCACCAGATTTCCTTTATTCTTGATGTAACAATTTTTCTTCTGTATATACTTTTCATTAGGTAGCTAGTTAACCCGGACTCTTCACATTAACTATGAGCTACGTCTGACAACCTCAAGGCCACGGGAATGATTACAGTGTACAACAAAAAGAACTTTGGTATAAATATGCACATCCTTAATTAATACTCGCTTGGCTTTCTAGAATACATATATTTAGCATTGAAAATTAATTAAATAAAACAAAAACTTGTCATGTTATGTATACTCACCAAAGGGGTGGGGGGGTTGGTTGCACCCGTCAACATTTCCACACTTAACGCTCTCAAACAATCATTAATTTGCGTTAAGTACCAATTTCTATCAATTAGTATACTCAATATATAGGTATTAATTGTAATGTACAGTAGCGGTATTTTTATCACTAAACACTCAAGTTGAATTACGGTATAGCACTGGAATAACACATAATTCTCTGTTTAAATAGTTTTCTGGATTTTCGGCAGCATAAACTTAGACTCAGGGTTTATACATCATGTTTATAAAGAAAACGTCATAAAAATCCTTATTAAGAGTCAATTTAAACGAAATTTTTGCCAGTCTCGACACAGACGAACGGCAAACACTGGAATATTTTCACTGCAGTGTTGGCAACTTGGCATATATGAACTGTTACTGTTACTAGATTACCAAAGTCAAGAATAAAATAATAGCCAACTTCACGCCAAGTACAGTTCAAAACCCGCCAAATATCCCAGCAAGATCAAAGTATCGAATTAAAAGTATTGTGCCCTTTATATATGTAAAATTTACGGCTCTACAATGCTGATAATCATTTTTTATATTGGTTTTATTTCCTCTATACTGCACATTTCCATAAATTATTCCTGAGGCAACAAATAAAATATAATAATGTAATTGAAAACTAACGTAAACCTGGATTATGCCTCGTTACGTCAGGACTTTTACCTGAAACATGGCATGTAAATGAAATAAAACAATATTGTATACAGTTAGAAATATTCCTCCTTGGTTGATTATTTTAAGATATCTATGACCAGGTTACGAGACATTACACACCATTATTATTTGACACTTACGACATATGTGACATTAAAGTTAAATATTTTGATTATACGGTGTCAGTGTTGAACGTGAACGAGTGGGGAAAAAAGAGGAATTTACTTACAAGTAAAGAAAACGTCATATGGCTAGACTCAAAGCAGACTCTCTTTGGCCGAGTGGCTAGTCAATGAGCCAGCTGTGTTGATATACTGCACCTTACCTTATAGCAATATGAACCATCAAATATGCATAGGGGTTCAGTTTCCTTTTCAACATCGATGGTTTTTTCTTCTATTATTAAGAAATAAGTTTTAAACCGTCTATCAAAACACGAAATCCACCAACTTCAAAATTATTCCCACCAAACTTGGAAAAGTAGCCAAATTTGGTGGTAAACTGCCAAATCTGGGAACACTGTTCGGCAGACTTGTGGCAGACGCCAAACTACTACTAAGTTCTTTACCGAGATTGATAAATAAAACAAATGAACAAAATAAAAAATAAACAAATAAAACAAGTAAATTAAAAAACCCTACCTTATTTTATCTTGTATAGTCAACATTACAACACAGAACTAACCGAGACACTGTGAGAATAATCACACATACGTGAATGTTGACTCAGTTGTTGTCCATCGACTACGGGGTCGGAGACTATGGAGAGGCCGGTCAATGGTTTTTGTACAACATTCCACTATTAAGTGCTTTCCGACATTGTTTTTGTACAAAATCTTCAGACTAATCGTGCCATAAACATTCAAGATAAAATTTTTGCCATGGAAAGATCAGAAAGCTTTTAATCAAAGAAAATAAAGTGTTGTTTTCACAACGACTGATTTAAACATACGTTTCTGAAAACTCCTACCTAATGGTTTACGATGTAAATACCGATATTCTTTCATACCAAACAGATTGTGAATGTGCTAAGTGATATGTGATATATGAAGAAATTATTGGGCATATTTGTGTGTTAAGTGAAAGTTATTGCTATCTAGAAGAGGCAACAATGTCACCAGCAACACCACGTCAGTAAGTACCGTAATATGAACTATTTTTACAAGGACAAATACTCAGACAAACTTGTCTTAACATATTCTCCTTTTCGATAACAAATATGTGTTCCAGCAAAGTAAACTTGGGGATAGTGATATAGAAGTATCGGTAAAATTGCAGTTTCACTACCAATTGGTTTTTGACCAGAAATCTAGGTATTTTTTCCCTTGGTATACGGTGTGATTCATTCGAATTTGACCTTCATTTCTGTCTGAAATGAGTCGTTTTTGAGTTATCACCCCCCTCCCCCCCCCATAGAACCTGACCTAACCAACCAAAGAAACCTACCTAACCTTACCTAATTTCCTAGCCGTCTACGCCATATTAAACAAAAAGTACTTACTGTATTTTGATATTTGGTACCAATGAAAGCAACTTTGTTGAAGCATCATGGGGTAATTTTACGTTTTTTGAATTTCATGCATGAATTTACCATATCGGTTATTACCCATTTGCGACGTAAGTGGTATTAGAAAAAGTTGTTGTAATTGACGAAATATAACTTCTGGTGAACCCAAAATTGCTCTAACCCAATTGGGTGTGAAACTGCAATAATACCGAAATATCTATATGCATTTTTGTAACGTAGTGTATCCTGTGCCCTTTTTTTATCGTGTACAGTGGACATGTCATGAGCTGGTAATACTGTTCTCTGTTTACTCAGACAAGGTAGGACCAAATGACTTTGTAATAGAACGAAAAAATAAAGAATTTAGGAGGCGCTATATTCAGCCTTTAACTTGCAAATTTCCGTTTTATTATTGATGTGGCCTGTAATCGTGCAGGTTAGCACAGTCAACAGAAACCATATCAGCAGTTTTCCCCTAATACGCCAAGGTGGTCTACAAGATATTTTGATTTTCAACCCAATAAAGGAAATCAATGTGAAAAAAATATTAATATATTGTTCCTCCAACTTTCCACCATACTGTCTGCAATATCTGAATTATTTATAATATTATATATTACCATTTTACATTATTAATTACATAATTATTTTAAAGTTTACAATAGCAAAACAAAACCATTATCATTAATATAGGAAAATTTTTATTACAAGAGTTAGGTATTTAAAGGAGCATAGCTACTTACTGCAGTAGATCCTAGTATCTAACACTTGTTTTATGTTTTTACAGATTAAAACTTGAGTCCCGGGCAAGTGATCAAGATATATACAGACAGAAGATTGTGGTGAGTACAAAGTCCCCAGTGTTTGTAACTTGATCATATTTTGTATCAATTATATAAGTTAGGGTTAGGTTATAATTTGGTGCATTTTCAATTTGCTCGTCCAGAATTATGATTGTTTCAGGGGTAAATACACGTTAGTGGGGAGGGCATGAAACACGAGAGAAATAAGTGGGTAAAAACACAGCGAACACTGATCATCTGGCAGTAGTTTTGCGTCTCTACGCTATTTGTAGGCGAAGAAATAAAATAGTTATCGTAATTATGCCACCGTCGGATCTCCCGTGGTGACCATGTTTGGGTTCATGTCATCTGCTATGCGGGAGCGTCCGCGGTCTTTGTTAACATGTCACAGGTGTGTGTGAGTGTGTACTGCAGACAAGAGATTTATTCAAAGTTTGAGGTGTTTATTTCTGACACAGGAAGGAGTACTGGTTGGAACAGGTCTTGTCTGCCAGTCGGTAAGGTTTGTGAAATACACTTTTCATGCGGGCACAGTTGTTGGGGTCATCGTTAGGTTCCAAAGGGTTCCATTCCTGGTTGTCTACTGCATGGCCATCCAGCCACTTCCTGGCCACCACACCCACCCATATGTTATCCTCTGTAAGCAAGATATGGACAATGATATGTTGTCAGTTCACTCACTAGTTTTCTCCTCTTTATGGCGTTTGTTCTTTTTTCCCTGCTCAAATATTTTTACCCTGACATATTGTATTAAGTTCATTCACAGTAAAATATCGCTATTCTCTTCATTATTCTATAGAGGTATTTTTATTGCAGAAAAATGTTTTAACGATATTCATAAGTAATTTCTAATATACTAATACATCAGGGAACTATGTGCTACATAAGTACTAGTTTGAATTTTTACTGGAGAACAGAATCTACAATTTCACTTCCAATCTCAGATAGTAACTCAAAAACCCATACGTCAAGAGACAGCGCAAAGAACAACTTTAGAGACATTGTTCCAATCCCATGATGAGAGTAGCTCCACATATAGCCTGATATATAAGTATTCAGTTTAATTAGTTCTTAATTAATATAGCTTAATATTCTTACCACTGCTGATTGACACATATTTCGCTGCCATGTTTAGGAACACAACTTTTGTTGGTACAACAAGCAGGTCGCCGCCTCGGCACTGGCAGTAGGCACGAGCATCTGCCCAAGTCTTAGGAGTAGTGACCTCCAGCAGGTGGCCCAAGACCTCTAGGCCACTCACTATGCTGAAGGGTCTGCTCCTCACAACTGAGAAGGAAAAGTAAACATATTTCACTGTCTCCGCGATAGTGTTGTATTTCATACGTTAATTACGCTCTAACCTACCGCACGTCAGCAGTACTATATCATTGATGTGAGGCAAATAAACATCTACGTTTAAGATTATGTCATGCAGTAATTGGAATATGGAGTTCTGACCTGAGTTTTGTCGACTAGTGGTACTTCTTGTCTTATAATACCATATTGTGAAAGTGCATTATTAAAATGACACATGCAATAAAAATATAACATGACCACCGAGTGTAATTATGTTGATAGCCACTACATTGTGGAAGCCAGTCAGCAAGAACCAATGCTCACCAATGGTCATGGCTAAGCTTGTGTAGTCGGACTACACTGTAGTCCTTTAAAATTTGAGGCGAGATATAAAAAGGATAAAAATTTTAAAGTGCTCAATTGGGTGAGCTCCGTTGCTAAATAGTATACCTGCTGTTGATAAGTTAACCCAGAAGTCTAAATGAAACAGTACTTAATGAACTCACCAGAAGAGTATTCACAGGACACTTAAGAGAATCCATGTGCCGTTTAAAATAAATTATTTTGAGTAAGACAACAAAGAAAATAACGAGAAACTAACCTGGTGGATCCTGCGTGTAACAGATGGTGGCGGGGCTGCTGTCAGAACACGTGTCGTTGGAGGCTTGGATCTGGAGGTCGTGTAGCTCACAGTGACCCTCGTCGTAGCAGAAGAGACCATCGGGAAATGTCTGGTTGGTTATGGCTGCACACATCACCTTGCTTCCCACAGTAAAGGCTTCCACAGAGTGATTTGGGTCTTTTAGGGTCGACACGTGAACACTTATCGGCTGCCACAGTGTACCCTGATCAGAGAAGGTAACTGCGTTGATCAGAGAAACGGCACCAAGTAGGAGCATAAGTGGTTGTTGGGTGAAGAAGCACGTCATGATGGCGCAACACGCGGATCCCTCTGGGTGCTATACTTCACCAGGACCCGACTGATCACCTCCAGGCCCGTAGTCATTCCCAATCAGTGAACGGCTCTGTTGATCAATAAATTCTTGCCGGGCGTTGCGCTTATGGCTTCTTGTCCTCCACAGCCATTGAGAAAGAGACCATACATATATATAAATATATTTCTACTCGCATAAATATTTCAGTAATCCCCGTACTCTACCGCTTAGGTGAGTCTTATACTATTCTACCAACGGCCGCTGTGATTATCCATCGGTGACAACAGCTATCGCCGCATCACAAGCATTCATAAGCATAATTTAATATAGAATCCCACAGCATTGTCCAACAAAATTTGATTAAAATTTAACAGGAATATCAAATGATCACGTCAAAATGATGCATATCCTCGGTAAACATTTTAGAAGCAATTAATGTAAATGGATGGGACTCTTGTGTGGGTAGCATTAATAGGTAAACCTTTACACCCACCCACTGTTTGTATACGATTATTGGTAGCGGCAAATTTAGCTATTTATGGGTACAGAGGACCACATTACCCGCGTGTTTGCCACCACGATCCATATAATAAATACCCCTTAGTTGACACACCTATATTATCCTCACGGTCAAGACGCTGTTTTCACCCGAGTACCGTGGCACCTGATGAAGAAAATCACAGATGGTTTATAAATTATTATTTTGATATACACACCAGTAACAGTTAATACTACTGATGTGCGTGGTGGTGGTGTTCCTTGGTTTTGTAAGTGGAGGTGTTCCTTGGATCTGTACATCATGTTGTTACTCGGTTCTGTACATGGTGTTGTTACTTAGTTATGAACTGCATCAGTTCACATGCTCTCCATTGCAGTTAATAATGTGTGTTTTCGGAGTAAACACTGAGGAGCGTGACAAATGTGTGGTGAGAGTAAACAACAGAGTATAATATAACAAGTGTGTGGTTGTGGAGGATTGATATCCCGCCCCCCCACACACAGTTGTTTCCTTGTTTAAATGTCAACAATTTACACTGTAGAAAGCCTTCGTACAGCACTACAGCATTAATCACTGTTATTCTTTTTGATACCTATCTAGTACTGTACAAGACAGACTTTATACTCCCGTTGGTCACTATATCTTATAGCAAGTATAGACGCTGTCCACTCTGAGCTCCTACAGTATGTAGAGTGAGGATGGTGACCAAAAAAAGTGAGGCAGCAGCTACATCAGGTGCAGCTCGCCCTCCCTTTGTGGATCACCGCGCCATGGGGTCGGTACAGGGAAACCCGTCATGACTCCCGGGCCGCCGTGCCTCTGTGTCACATGGCGGCGTGCTACATGTAAGTTTAATGGTATGGAGCGCCATAGCCAAGTGGATTTAGCACTCGTTCCCTGTCCTAGGGGTTGCTGTTTCGATCCCGGGGCACTCCCAGTCAACCCAGCCGTAAAAGGGTACCTAATTATACTAGTTGTGGAACTGAAACTGGTCGAGTGCAGTGCTGGCCACGCTTTTTCCTTACGTCCCAAAGGTTTAGTAGTAAGTGAACAGTATCCACAGTGACCCAGTTGGTAGTCATCACTATTGAACCCTCTTACCTTTCCTTGTAACATCTGTTTAAACTATCTCTTAACTTCAGCTTGAACTATAATCTTAATCCACCGCGTATATAATAGATACATATTGAGATAAAATACAAACATGGTAAGTCGGACGACATTGTTATGCGCACAAACAGCAGAATATAAGATCACCTCGACCTTCCTTGACACTAGAGAGGAAAATATATTGAACAGCAGCGGTCACAGGGAGAAAGATTTATCATCTCCTAAGTTGAGTTCTTGGACAGTAACAATAGAATGGTTCTTCCTCCTCCATACCACAACCTCCAACACTGACAGGTGAAGCAGTACCTCATATTCAGATTACAGTGTCACACACACACTCAAGAGCTACAAGAGGAAGGGGAACTCTCCTTAAGATCAATGTCATAAAGTGTTGTATAACCTTCAAAACAAAAGTTACAAAGATCAAAAACAAACCAGTTGATTATGACAGTTTACAGTCTTCCTCCCGAGTTCTAAGTGACTGTAATTTCATAAACATTGGCCCGGAGTGATTCTGGCAGACAGTTATAGAGCAATATTTTCTATGAAACGACTCTTCCTATGCTGATAGATTGTCTCATAAAGTCAGGGTTTCTCTTCAGGATATATTATAAAGTGCTGAGTGAAGTAGCGAGGTATATGAGGCAGGAGTCACCAGAATGATAATGATGCCTTCCTCCTGCACTGTGAGACCAGAAAATAGGAACAAGGACTCGTTCAGGTCGCCATCTGACAGTGGCGGAGAATATACGGCACCACCCACATTGTTGCTCTACATCAGGAGTCCCTGTTGGCTGCGTCTTGATGTTTGTTTTGTATCGATATATTTTGCATGCGGTTCATTGATTATACTCTAAAAGCTACTGATCCTGGCATGGGTAAATTATTGATCTTGATGCTCATACATATACAGTATACGCACCTGTCTCAAATGACTAGATATACGATAATTATAAAGGTTAGGTCTAGTTTAGGAATATAACAAGCAATAAGATAAAGGAAAATGATATGTCATCTAAGCGAATTAGTCTGTTTGTTTGTTTGTTTTTAATTCGGGCAAAAGGTTAATACTACCACTAGGTTAGGTTAGGTTAAAGGGGTGTCTAATGCCCAGGTGATTCTAATAAACAGTTATAGAGCGGCAGCAACACAAAACACACGATAGTCAAAATTTGCAATTAGCAATAATTATGTTTGGTAGCGACATTATCTCCTAATTTTGTTGGTGTGTGGTAAACAGTTTCATGTTTACACTAATTAACACATAGGGGCAGAGAGGAGCCTGTACTTATATCTGGGGGCTGTGTGACCTGTACTGTGGGAGATGCTGCAGGCTGTGTGACTTGTACTGTGGGTGGTGCTGTGTGACCTGTACTGTCGGTGGTGCTGCAGGCTGTGTGACCTGTACTGTAGGTGGTGTTGTGTGACCTGTACTCTCGATGGTGTTGTGTGACCTGTACTGTGGGTGATGCTGTGTGACCTGTACTGTGGGAGGTGTTGTGTGACCTGTACTGTGGGTGGTGCTGTGTGACCTATGCTGTAGGTGAGGCAGTCTGTGTGACCTGTGATGTGGTGGTGCTGTGTGGACCTGTACTGTGGGGTGATGTGTGACCTGTACTGTGAGAGGTGCTGCAGGCTGTGTGACCTGTTCTGTGGGTGGTGCTGTGTGGCCTGTGCTGTGGGTGGTGCTGTGTGACCTGTACTGTGGGTGGTGCTGCAGGCTGTGTGACCTGTACTGTGGGTGGTGCTGAAGGCTGTGACCTGTACTGTGGATGGCGCTGCAGGCTGTGACCTGTACTGTGGGAGATGCTGCAGGCTGTGTGACTTGTACTGTGGGTGGTGCTGTGTGACCTGTACTGTGGGAGGTGCTGCAGGCTGTGTGACCTGTACTGTCGATGGTGCTGTGTGACCTGTACTGTGGGTGATGCTGTGTGACCTGTACTGTGGGTGATGCTGTGTGACCTGTACTGTGGGAGGTGCTGCAGGCTGTGTGACCTGTACTATAGGTGGTGCTGTGTGACCTGTATTGTAGTTGGTGCTGTGTGACCTATGCTGTGGGTGATGCAGTCTGTGTGACCTGTGCTGTGGGTGGTGCTGCAGTCTGTGTGACCTGTACAATGGTTGATGAAACAGGCTGTGTGATCTATACTGTGGGTGGTGCTGTGTGACCTGTACTGTAGGTGGTGCTGCAGGCTATGTGACCTGTACTGTGGTTGGTAGAGAAGGCTGTATATTAGAAAACTACAGTAACTCATAATTATGTTATATATTGATAAGAATCACTTCAATGCCACTTTAATAATACATCAGCACATACAGGTATCTTTCTGCCAGGTGTCACTCGTTTAATATATTGTCTCAAACTACTTATTCTCACCTAAAGTTTGGCAGGAGTTCGATATCACATCCGTCAGACAACTCAAGGTGGTAAGGAGGCTTCTATATCAGTCACCTGGTAAGAACAAGGGTATTTGTTGACTAAAAGTTTGGCAAGGGGGAGAGGTTGGTCTTGTGTTGTGTAGACATGACGCAAGAGAGATTACCATAACTGAGATATTTTTGAAGACCTGGGTGGGTGGAGGGAGTAAGGGGGAGAGTTTGGGAGAGGAAGGTAGTTAGGAAAAGGAGGGGGGAGGGGTGTTAGGAGGCATGTGGGTGAAGGAGGGAGTTAAGAGGGGTGTGGGAGGGGTGTTAGAAGGCATGTGGGTGAAGGAGGGAGTTAAGAGGGGTGTGGGAGGGGTGTGAGGAGGCATGTGGGTGAAGGAGGGAGTTAAGAGGGGTGTGGGAGGGATAGGGATTTATGAAGTATGAGGAGTCGGGTGTTTGGAGAATAGGAGGGGAAGGGAGTGAAGAGGAGTGTGAGTGAGGGAGGGAGTTAAGAGGTAAAGACACCGTCCATTAGTATACTTCCTGTAACATCCATTGTGACCTTTCGTGATACACATTATATCCTGTGTGACACTCTCTCTCTCTCTCTCTCTCTCTCTCTCTCTCTCTCTCTCTCTCTCTCTCTCTCTCTCTCTCTCTCTCTCTCTCTCTCTCTCTCTCTCTACATTGTTTACCATATTTCCTTGAGTCGTTATCCACTCTTAGGTCATTTTAGATCTAAGCTTCATTGTGAAATTAAACTTTAGATGGATTTTGCCGAATCCTTCTGTTACCTAAACACTTCACCTGGTTAGATAAATTAATAGTCGGTTCTAAAGTCTGTTAATTTGTCAAGTCCTGCCTCTACTGTGTCAAGACTTAAGATGAGTCGCCGAGCTGGCTCCTCTGTCTTGTCCAGTCGTCTAAGACAGGGAGGGAGGGAGAGGCCAGCCAGAAGATTGATGTACTGTATATAGTTGATGTGAGTGAACTTGTGCCTTATAACAGGGTCTTGTAGCTCCTGCTCACTGGTATATGTGAAGTTTGTATTATAGTTACAAGTTTCTTTGGTGATTTACTTGTAATATTTTGCAATCAAGTTTTCTTTGTCTTCTTAGTGAGATTTTTATGACAGAGAATTTTAAATCGTTGTTAAGAGTCAACGGTAACATTAAGCTGCACCTCACTCCAGGAGAGGCCATATCATCTCCCTCTATCTTTGTCACTAAGTCAGTAGCATCATAGTAGTAAGACTAAATCAGGCGCTGATGGTGGTGGTGGTGTCGGGATCCGCCTTTCTGGCCGCTCATTTCTCATGATTGATTCACCAGAAGGAAAATGGCAGTTTGATATTGGTTCTTTCAGGGTCACCCGAGCGGACATATCTTGCAGGCTTTCCATCTGCTTTATAGCGGAGACGCGGGGTCTGTGGGGATGATAATATCTTGTAAACCATCTCTGACTCTCTCGCTGTTGTTCTTAACAATGAGAACAATAAGATCAATCTTGCACCCGAGGGCCCTTCTTCCCTTCCACCCAGTCGCTCGGCTTTAACGGTCGTGAAGCTGTCGGGTCCTCGGCCAGGACTACCACGCTCGCCCACAAAGGTGGTAACACTGTCGGGTCCCTGGCCACAACAGCAGTAACACTGTCGGGTCGTCGGCCACAACAGTCGGGTCACCAGGACGCCATCGGGAACCCGCCCGACAGTTCGCCGATGGGTATTTTAGGCGTAATGTGGTACAAGGAGACGTTAGTGTCACGTTTTGTTGTAAATTGTTCATTTTATTTCCGCCTCCAGAGCCACAACACCGACTTTGATGACTCGTTATTGTGAGATATTTTAGGCAATGTTGAGTTTATCGTATGGTGAAGGCTCTTATAGTGTACTGTCACCATCCTTCACCATAAACTGTAAACTGTCACTATCCTTCACCATACAATGTAAACTGTCACCATCCTTCACCATACACTGTAAACTGTCACCATCCTTCACCATACAATGTAAACTGTTACCATCTTCACCATACAGTAAACATGTCACCATCCTTCACCATACACTGTAAACTGTCACCATCCTTCACCATAAACTGTAAACTGTCACCCTTCACCATACAATGTAAACTGTCACCATCCTTCACCATACACTGTAAACTGTCACCATCCTTCACCATACACTGTAAACTGTTACCATCTTCACCATACAGTAAACATGTCACCATCCTTCACCATACACTGTAAACATGTCACCATCCTTCACCATACACTGTAAACTGTCACCATCCTTCACCATACACTGTAAACATGTCACCATCCTTCACCATAACCTAACCAAATGAGACAAAAAACAGTACTATTGAGCTCTTCTTTTACCTCAGATGCACACTGTAAGAAGCGTTACAAGAGAATGAACTCCACTCGTACGTATTAAGTGTAAACGAGCACATATTGAGAGCTTTGCGACGGTCAACAGAAAGTCTTTAGCGTAGCAAGTGTCGACAACAATGTACGTAACAATATTTTCCAGGAATTATGCCTCGGTGACTATTTTCCACGAATTGATTATTCCAGTTGGGTATTTACGAACTTTTGTTGAATTTATACCATTAAAGGACCCGTGTGTTCCTCCCTCTGTTACCTGGATCACTGACTGGTGTTTCTCAAAGTTGGCGGATGAATTAAGAAAACTAGTGAGTGTGGTGATTTAGCGGCCTGTGCTGACAAGTTTTAGGTTAGAGAAGGATTAAAGGCCTATCAGCTGAAGGATCTTGTCATAATCACATAATACTGTACTTTTCGTTCCTCAACACCAGCACCACTAATAAGCTTCACATATTACAATATTCATGTGTAAATTAATTAATACTTAGACTATTATGAGAAACTGGGGAAGTTGTAAACAATATTATAATGTCCGGTGTCTTGATGTTACTTCCCTCTGCTAATGAAACCTTCGCTTCCTGGATTATAAAATGAACTCTTGTGAAGATTTAGAGCTCCCAGAAGATCCTTCATAACCTTAACTAAGATTACAAGAGATGGATTCTGAATCTCTGTGTGTGGGATACCAGCTCTGGTTGGATATGTTTAAGCGATACCATCATCTCAGAGGAGATTATTTCCCGTAAACTTTAGGTAGAAATTGTGTTCTATTACTGCCTGGGGAGTCACCGAGGCCGTGGACAAGGCTTGATGTTTGGTTAAGGGCGGCGAGGTCTTTTACACAAATCAGGTAGATACAGTACCACGATACTCATGGTTGGTAGTACAGTATCAAGGTTGTTTGGGTCATGTTGTTAGCTCAGCAGAGTTCAGTACAATTGGGCTGAAAGATACAGTACATGTTTCTCTTGTGATGGATTTACAAAGGTATCTTGACTGTGAGATCACTAAGCTGTAGAATGATTGCCGTTGTACTGTTACCTGTGTATGTATTATCACGGGTCACGGGTGAGGGGTATCCCGGTGGGTGGCTGTGACACTGGCCCAATGGGGTGTAGTGTTTTTTATTGTTATTTTATTTTTTTTAGAGAGAAAGGGTGAACGAAGATTAGAGGAGGGAGGAAGAGGATGAATAGTTCGGAAATTGAAGAAGTTTAGGAGGAGGTAGAAGATTGCTAGGTGACCCGCCTTGCTACCTTAGCTGATAGAGTGGCTATGTTATGTCTTAAGCTAATTACTGTGGTTGGTGTTTTAGAGGGTTTTATCTGGTTAGTGGTGGTGGCTTAAGAGGAACCCTGGAGGTGAGTGGCTTAACGCTGGCACCTATACTTCCCCCTCCGAAGTAATGCTCCGTTAATCTTCATTGCACTTACTGTGTCTTAACATAGGTAGACAGGTCACTGCCTATCTTGCTTCTTTACCACCCCTCCATCCTACCCCACACTTCCCTCCAACCCCCACCCTCCTAACCCCCACCCTCCTAACCCCCCACCCTCCACACCCTCCTAGCCCTCCTAGCCCCACACCCTCCCTAGCCCCACACCCTCCAACCCCCACCCTCCTAACCCCCACCCTCCTAACCCCCCACCCTCCAACCCCCACCCTCTGACCCCCCACCCTCTGACCCCACCCTCCTACACCCCTTCCCTCGCCCGTTAGGCTGGGGTATGGTCATTAGACACCTCCACTTTACACAGCTATAGATCACTGAATTTGTCAATCTTTTCCTTCCCTTATATAATGTTCCTCAACTTTATTCCCCGCTTAATAATGTTGGTTCAAGAATAATGAATATAAATAAACACGTCACATGATCATTATTATATTTTCCACAGAAAGAATAATGAAGACAGACACCGCTAGGTTTCGTAGTTAAGGTTGCCTAATGGGGTATATATATCTAATTCTGGGTAAAGACAGCCGCCCCTTTCTCTCCATTAATCTTCATTACTTCTCTCCTCACCATCACCTCCCAGCCAGTGTGCGCTTTGTCTCTCTCTCTCTTCCTCACGGTGAGAGTATCACACTATACGAGTATTATCAAACCCAGTTGCCAAAATATCTTCGAGGACACAAGTTAGCATTAACATACTCAGTAACATCCTGCCACCAAGTACATTGTATTTATTAAATGTACAGTATCCTAAAGCTCTCTCAGTTAAGCTGCTAATTATTAAAGACTCGTGGATGATGCATTTAATAATCGTTAACTCCGGTCAACACATTATAGCACAACAATATACAGTTCATCTCTTAGTGCGAACAATACTATAAACATTCATTCTTAGACCATCAACACAGAACAATATTTACACTTTTTATTTATAACAACTTTCATACACAGGTCCCACGACTAAGTTCACTTCAGCCATTCATTTACAATTCAAAATACACTTTAGTAACCCAGTCATTTCATAGCTGCTTTAGTTACTCCAGCTTATACATGGGACTACAACTCCTGAGCAGGACTCTAATTGTAAGTGGTTTACCCAAGATTTTCACCGACACTTACGCCAGGCGGGGTGGGGAGAGGGGAGACACCCTCAAAACAATCATCTACTTTCTTACCGTAAACAGAGCTATAACTTCCTTTCCTTTTACATACAGTATACTGAAAGGAATAGTTTTACCCCTAAACATAAACTCACTAAATTTTTACATTAATTTTATCCCCAGTGTGCAGTGTACCACCTTACACTTACACATGGAAACGGGATGGGGAGGGGCGGTGTACAGAATGAGTCCAAAAGTCAAAATATTTTATTCTTTTGTCACAGTACTTGGTCACTGTTGTGTCCATAAATATCAGCCGGACAAATAGTAGACGAACATAGTAACGTTGAACTTCTCTCAGCACCTGCAGGCGGTACAGGGAGGAGGAGCTACACAGTGTAATTATTTCTTAAACAGTAATTTATCCATAATAAGCGAAAACGTAATTTAAGATCTGTGGTTTATGACTTGATGACTTAACGCCTGAATCATTCACAAAATAAGACACTTTATCAAACTACACAACAACTGATCTCTCACTTTACTGACGGACTGAATAATATAAATTGTAGAGCCAGGAGCCTTGATATATTGTCTGATGAACCATCCAAGACGAACACCATGACGACAGGTAATAAATCACCTCGCACAAAATTCTTCACCGAGCGACGCTCTCCTGCCATCAGCAGCGGCGACCCCGCACCACGAGAAGGCCTCTGCTATCTTAACCAAAGGGCTCAACGAAATGCATACAATTGACAAGAAAATAAAAGAGGGTTATGAAAGTAGAAAGTCACATTCAACATATACTTTACATGTTCACTACGTCACTACAATATCATTAAGGTCGTAGTGAACAAAAATAACAACTTCTAGGCTTCAAAATATGACACAAATTATCTACGTTTACTTTACATTCTCCCTGTACTGATGTCTCTGATGCTAACGTGACTATATATCAAAATTATCTCACTCGACAAGATCACTATGTAATGCCTCACTAAACACGACCCATACCTTAGGTTAGGTTAGGACACAACCAGGTGATGGGTAGTAAGCTTAATAATGATATACTAAGGACTTGAGGTGGAAAAAATAAGGAGATGAAGTGAGTGTACCAGAGAGTGTATTGTGTGGTCATGGGGCTGGAAGACTTGTCAAGGGGCTGGAAAACTAAAGTCAAGGACCTGGAAGACTTCAAATGCCTTGTCTCAGTTGGTAAAACCTACAGACGGTTGAGGAAGAAGCGAAAACAGTAAATTCATGAGATAATACTGCAGAAGTTAAGAAGTTGTTACAGCAAAGGAGTCAAGATAAAGAAGAAGAAGAAGTTGTTGTCCGGAAAAGTTATTCTTTGTGACTTGATCAGGAGATGAAAGGGTGGATCAAGGGGTCAAACATAACTTGAGTTGAAATGTTAAGTTTACATCTCTTACCTAATATTTTGATGTTTTGTGTTGATTCTTTGCCTAGAGAGTTGAGGACCTCTTGTAGGGTATCTTACTTAGCTATACAGTGGAGAGTATTAGCTTGGTTGAGGAGAAGAGTGTGAGAGATAACTGGTGGTGGAGAAGGGGGAGAGAGATTACTGGTAGTGGTGGAGAAGAGTGAGTAAGATTCCTGGTGGTGGAGAAGAGGGAGAGAGATTCCTGGTGGTGGAGAAGGGGGAGAGAGATTCCTGGTGGTGGAGAAGGGGGAGAGAGATTACTGGTAGTGGTGGAGAAGAGTGAGTAAGATTCCTGGTGGTGGAGAAGAGGGAGAGAGATTCCTGGTGGTGGAGAAGAGGGAGAGAGATTCCTGTACATGTTTCCTCAACCAGAAAGATAAGGAAGCATTGTATCAGTGGTGAAGAGTGGGGATGTCCTGTTCCTGCTCCCCTCAGAAAGGTTACAAGGTACTGTATAGTATTACTGATGCAGACGATGTTTCCTCAGTGGTAGAATCTGACAACAACATTCAATTTTTATTTTATTTTTTTCTGAACCAGTCGGTCACTCACTCACTTCCTCAGTCTGTCGGTCACTGAAGGAAGAAGTTTTTTTTCCGGTGACAAGCTACCAAAGACTACCATAATCAACCATATTTGCTGAACTAAATTTCTCGGTTCTAACAACTTTCTATGTAAATTTGTCACCGATGGAGAATGTTCCTCAAAGAAGGAAAAGAATTGATTCATTTGTGTTACTGTGGCTCTAACTTCTCAGGTCCTTTTATTGCACCAAATTGAAGTAAAATTGGTTAGGTTTAGCCATGTCAATAGCTCAGTACATGTCGTTGTAATTGGCACCCACTGATGGAGAAATATTGATTTAAACACTCACCTGATGCACCAGTGTTCTTTCAGTCGTCGTTTTCTGTTGAGCTTCATGATATTTCTATTCACTCTGGCGTTCATATTAGCTCTCCGCTGTCGACTTAAATCTTAAATTTGTAATACTTTGTAACATTTGAGTGCTAACGACTTCCATTCCCAAAGTTCCAGGTGAGAGATAAAGAAGTACTCAACTCTCCTTCATGATTACGTAAGTTAATAAGATCTGGAACCAACACATGTCGGCCTCCTCAGAAGTATATCAGTTGGTGGTTTGATGAGCGATAATTATTGGTCGTGATGAATATCAGAGGCAGCCTTTGATCTTGTGGACCTCTGACAAACACCACCAACGAGACCCGTTCACCTGCTGTATTTGTCTTTCATTACGACCACCTCTACACACCCCTCCTCTTACTCACCCCAAGCGTAGACGAGAGCCTTCCCCCTATATGAAGACCTGAGACAACGCCCCCCTCTCAGTCACCCCGTAGTCTAATACCCTTTAAACAACGCCACAGGACTACCCCATAAACAAATCCAGACCCATGACTACCCCATAAACAGCGCCAGACCCATGACTACCCCATAAGCATAGCCAGACCCAGGACCCATGACTACCCATAAACAACGCCAGACTACCCCATAAACAACGCCAGACCCAGGACTGACTACCCCATAAGCAGCGACCCATGACTACCAGGACTACCCCATAAGCATAGCCAGACCCAGGACTACCCCATAAGCATAACCAGACCCATGACTACCCCATAAACAGCGCCAGACCCAGGACTACCCCATAAACAGCGCCAGACTCAGAACTACCCCATAAACAAATCCAGACCCATGACTACCCCATAAACAGCGCCAGACCCATGACTACCCCATAAACAAATCCAGACCCATGACTACCCCATAAACAGCGCCAGACCCATGACTACCCCATAAACAGCGCCAGACCCAGGACTACCCCATAAACAGCGCCAGACCCAGGACTACCCCATAAGCATAGCCAGACCCATGACTACCCCATAAGCATAACCAGACCCATGACTACCCCATAAACAACGCCAGACTCAGGACTAACCAGGACTAGGGACTTTGCCAGGACCGTGGACATTATGTTGTATCAGAACAGTGTGTCAACTTTAAAGGCCATGAATATATTATTGAGTGAAGTGAATCATATTTAATTTATCTTATTAATGTCAAGTTTGAGGAGATGCTTATAACAAGAAGAGATTCTATATTTTTTTTTCTTCCCAATCTGTGTTTTGAAATATTTCATTGTTGATTTGAGGATTATTTTTTTTAGTAGTGAAATCTCTTATTTTAACGGACTATTTGGGGAGGATATTTCGTTATATTGAGAGTCTGTTATGTGAAACCCTCATATAACGAACTATAGAGAGATGAAAGACCATTATTTCGAGGGTCCGGTAGATGTCAAAACCCTCATATAACGAACTACAGAGAGATGAAAACCCGTTGTATCGAGGACCCGTTAGATAATAAAAAAAACACCAACCGGTTTATATAGAGAGAGAATTACGTTATATGAAAGTTTTAACTCCACTACAAAACATTAAATTTCGCTGCGTAATGAATCATAAATATATGTCTGTATACATTTATTTCCTCCATGGGCTCATTATATGTCTCTATATTACGAAAATATAAACAATAATAGGCTTAATACGCACACTCAACCCCTGCACGCAATACTACAGTAACTACACCATTAAACAACATTATTTTATCTACCTCAAGTAATGTATTATGCATAGTGTATTGTGAACTCATTTAATTCTTGATTAATCTGTTTTAACCTGTTGCATGTGAGAGCTGAACTGTTGATAATGGTGGCTTCTGTTAGCTCTATTTTACCTTATGAACAGTGAGACCGTGAGAGGTGTTACAAGACCTAAGGGTGGATTGGTAAACAGAGTCTGAGATCTCGTTTAGAGTGAAGGGCTGTGGTCGGCAAACATCAGATATGAGGTTGATACTCCGATTGGTTGAAGTGAGGGAACGATGTTATTTTATGTAAGTGATGATACAAGACAAGGAAATATTTTACCGGTTATATATATGTTCGTCGCATGAGGAACAACCGGATGTGAAGATCTTCCATCAGAGAAGTATAAACAACGGCAGCAGAGACCTGGTAAGGGTGGATGAGTATAATTTGTAATATCACAAGGAGAGTTGGAACTGGGAACCCTGCCAAAGGACTCGAGGGCAAAGATATCATTTCTCTCCAACACGTATAAAAGGGAGACGTGTATGACTGCAGAAACATTAAGAGGCATATCAATTTTTTTTACCACTAGTACATTATGTGAAGGATTTATTTAAGAAAACAACAAATCTTTAATTTATCTATGAGGTGTAATCTTTGGGAGGTCCAGTATTATGGGTTGGGTCTCCTGTGTTTGGGGGTGAGGGAGGTGAGGGACACGAGGAGGGTGGGTTGAAGGGGGAAGAGGGGGAAGGGGAGAGATGTTGGATCCTTCACAACACTCCCTACTCGACCAGTGTCATCAACCCACGTTTCCCGTTTTCTATACCTAACACGTCTTCTTCATCCTCCTCCTCTTCTCATCGTCTTGCCTCCCTCCCCTCCGGCACACACGTCAGGCGAGCGTCAAGGTGTTGAAGGTGCTAAGTGAACCGCCTACCGTAATTAGTTGTGTTGTCCTTCCAGGGAGTGTGTGAGGAGGGGAGGAGCAGGTGTGAGGTAGAGGAGCAGAGGGTGTGAGGGGGAGGAACAGGTGTGAGAGGGAGCAGGTGTGAGGTAGAGGAGCAGAGGGTGTGAGGGGGAGGAACAGGTGTGGGAGAGGAACAGGTGTGAGGGGAGAGGAGCAGAGGGTGTGAGGGGGAGGAACAGGTGTGAAGGAGAGGAACATGTGTGAGAGGGAGCAGGTGTGAGGTAGAGGAGCAGAGGGTGTGAGGGGGAGGAACAGGTGTGAGAGGGAGCAGACGTGAGGGAGAGGAGCAGAATGTGTGGGGGAAGGAGGAACAGGTTTAATGGGGGAAGAGGAAGAGGAAGTGTGAGGGGAAGAAGACGTATACGTGTGAGAAGAAGAAGAGAATTTATGATAGAATGATTACAAACTAAGCTGAGAAAACTAAATACATCTCTTAGTTTGTTTTGTCGCGTTATACAACCTTTAAGGAACTTCCAATATTTATAAAACAATTAGATAGTTTTCGGAGGATCTCTTGGTGGTAGAATCCTTAATAAATATCCCTGATGTCTGTCCTCGGTGTACCAGTGCGCGCTGTTGCTTACAAATTACATAGCACTTACATCTATACAGCACCTGGTGGGCCTTGGGGTGTAAGGTTTTACTGGGACGGCGTCCCACCCCAGTAAAGCCTCGTTGGTAAGCTCGTTAAGGAAACCGACCATGGCAGAGGTGGCTCCCCGGTCGGGTCTTGGACGACGACGTTCCCCATCAGTTGTTGAATATCTTGTTCCTTAGCGTGTCCTAGTTCGGTGTGAGAGATGACCTCCCACACCGCGTTGTCGCAGAAGTCGACGCGCAGCTTAACTGGGACGTCGTTGATGGTCTGGATGTTCTTCAACTGGGCCGGCTGTCCCCAGTCCGAGAAGGTGACACGAGGCAACTACGAGGCCGGCGGACACCCTTAGACACCCCCGCTGTCTCTTCAGAGGTGAAAAACCTCTTGAGGACGAGTAGGTTAAGCTGCTGTGGAGGCGTGGAGGATGGCGGGTAAAACCTTCATTCTGTTCCAGTTGAAGATGATCAGGGTGTCCTTGAGAACAGAGACCAGAGCGTCCTTCCTAGTCTCAGATGGTGGTGCGTGTGTTGAAGTAAACAGCGAAAACTGAAATTAATTCTTAAATGTGTCCAAACAATTAATCATAATGAATTTCACTCAATTAGAAATGTAATTTATATATATTCCTAATGCTTATTTTTATATTTCTAATTTTCAAATAATAATCTATCCAAAAATACTTAATATTTGAAATACTACGTAGAAAATATTACGCAGTTTTTCTTACTTATTTTAATTTTATCGAGAAGAAAAACGTGATTATTGAAACCTAGTAATATAAGGGAGTTGAAAATAGGTGTGTGCGTCTTTAACAATAGAGCCAGTGAACTCACAACAAAAATCGAGAGATGTTTGTCAGGTTCTTAAAGCTGCCGCCAGGACGGTCTATTGTTCAGAGCCCCACATAGCCGTCCCCAGCACCTTGGCGGACTTAATAACACTCCTACACGACCCCCCTCTCTCTCTCACACACACACACACACTACTTCATCCAGGAGCACAACATTACCTTACCCAGGAACACAACACAACACCAAAAGTTAGGGTATAATATTACAGTTTATGTAGCATGAAGTTCCGTGTTAGGCGGCGCTCTGTATCATAATGTAAGTCCCTTATTGGAATATATTACAAGGACTGTCTTAAAATGAAGAAGTAAGTCACAATTACATATGAGAAATTGTCGCCAAGTGAAAGTGACGACGAGCTCACTCCTGCCTACGATCTGAGTCACAAGTGAAGCGGTCTGTGTGTGTTGAACTGGTGCTGCATCGCTGTTCAAGAGACTCGCAGATAACGCTTCACTTGTTATGTTTCAAATTCACGTTTCTTTAAGTTATTTCTTTGTATTTTGTTCATTTTGTTTGTTTTTAATGCTAAGAGTTGCATTGGGTAAGGTAGGGATAATGTGAAATGGGATTTACAATAATTAATGGAATAACACGAGCAAAAATGATGACAGATGACTTGCCTAAGATTACCTTTCTCTCACACCTAACTTAACCTAACCTAACCCAACCTAACCCAACCTAAGCTAACCCAACCTAACCTAACCCAACCTAAGCTAATCTAACCCAACCTAAGCTAACCTAACCCAACCTAAGCTAATCTAACCCAACCTAACCTAACCTAACCCACGAACCTCTTCTCTCGGGGAAATCAACCCAGTACTGTGTTTATATGAGCGACACACCACGCCATTGCTCTTTTATCATGAGAAGAGAAGAGACTCTCCCTCTTTCTGTCTCTTTGTCTCTTTCCTCCTTTATTCTCTTCTCTTTCTTCCTCTTCTTTCCCTCACTAAGAGAACTAGAAAGAGAAGATAGATAAAGGGGAAGGAGATAAAAGGAGATTATAATAGAAAAGCAGGAAAGAAGAGATTCCGTGAAACACACACACACACACACACACACACACACACACACGAGGGGATTACTGGTCTTCTTGTTGATCCATTTCATACACCAGAGGAAGTCAATTTCAGATCCTCCTCCTCCTCCTCCTCCTCCTCCTCCTCCTCCTCTTCCTCCTCCTCCTCCTCCTCCTCCTCCTCCTCTTCCTCCTCCTCCTGGTGCCTCTGATTCATCTTCCATCCTCCCAGTCCCTCTCCTCCACCATCCTTCACCCTGATTGCCCCCTAACCTCACCTGGGGTCAGAGGTCACAAGGCTTAATGAAGAACACGAGTTAATTCCCTTTGTGTTGACCTCAGTAGTCTCCAGGTAACCTTCCATCACTTCCACACACCCTCCTCACCTACCACACCTCCCTCACCTACCACACCTCCCACCCCTCACCCACCTCTCCTCACCTACCACACTCCCTCACCTACCACAGAAAAGATAAAAAATATATAAAAAAGAAGAAAAAAACAGCAACTGGTTAACGACGCAATGGACAAAAACGAGAGAGGAGGAGGAGGAGGAGGAGAGGAGGAGGAGGAAGAAGAGGAGGAGGAGGAGGAGGAGGAGGGCAGAGGTCGATAATGGCTGCCTGCCTTGTGACATTGTTCAGATAGTCAAGGATGTGTGAATATTTTATGGCTAACGTTTGTCTCGTCAACTTTAACATCATCAGAGTTTTTAAGAGGGGAGGGAAGGGGGAGGGGGAGAGAGGGGATGGGGGAGGGGAGGAGGGGGGGGGAGAAGAAGGCACTTTATAGAACAGGGAATCTTCTCTGACACACTACATCTGGGAGTTCCTTGGGGAGGCAGTGGGGAGCTATATGTGAGTTCCTTGGGGAGACAATAGTGAGAGAAGTATGAGTTACGGGGAGATAGTGAGAGAAGTATGAGTTACGGGGAGATAGTGAGAGAAGTATGAGTTACGGGGAGATAGTGAGAGAAGTATGAGTTACGGGGAGATAGTGAGAGAAGTATGAGTTACGGGGAGATAGTGAGAGAAGTATGAGTTACGGGGAGATAGTGAGAGAAGTATGATTTACGGGGAGATAGTGAGAGAAGTATGAGTTACGGGGAGATAGTGAGAGAAGTATGAGTTACGGGGAGATAGTGAGAGAAGTATGAGTTACGGGGAGATAGTGAGAGAAGTATGAGTTACGGGGAGATAGTGAGAGAAGTATGAGTTACGGGGAGATAGTGAGAGAAGTATGAGTTACGGGGAGATAGTGAGAGAAGTATGATTTAGGCGACTGAGACACACAAAAATAAGTCTCCCTCCTGACCTCACGTACGAAAAAGCTGAAGAACCAACCAGGACAAACTAAAGTATTTTTAGCGTGTAGGAGGGAGTGGGGAGGTGAGTGTTAAATAAAAATATCCCGTTGTATGTATGATCACTGTAGTCATACCTTGAGTAATCCTCTTTTATGATTTATCTTTTCCCTCGAGTTTGTATTAAAGCTTCCTGCACCAGACAGCTAATAATAATGATAATAATAATAATATAATTTTACTACAACAGAGAGTAAGTTGAAATGTAGAGAGTTGGTGACCTGCCGTAGCCTGACGTGACGAGACCCTGTAGCGAGAGACCAGGGCACTTGAAGGACAGTTGCGGTACACCAACACCTGCATGCCATTGTCCGCCTTTGGCCAGAATTAAGTGCACAGGCCAAAAATAACCAGAACAAATTTCAGTTCTCTGTTAAAAGTTGTGGTGGTGCACAGGAGGACTCCCCGCTTTTATGTTGATGGTCGGCCCCTCAGAGTGGACGCCCCCTCCACCCTCCAATTTTGACGTTCCTGACTATTCTCGGTCATACCAAATTTTTGTAAGTTATTTTAAAAGCTGTGGTCGTGCATGGCAAAGGGACACAAATATAGATGTGTTTTTAAAGAGGGTGAGGGGTTCCATCCTTGAGGTGCGGGCACATTATAATTTACCTTCATACCACTACTGGGAGCTACGCAGTGTAGTGATTCTCACAAGTTTATACAATAAATATTTCTTCTAATTGAAGATGGAGGAATGGGCTTAACCTAGTAGACTTAAACCACCATAGTGGTCCTCCTTGGCCACCATAGTGGTCCTCCTTGGCCACCATAGTGGTCCTCCTTGGCCACCATAGTGGTCCTCCTTGGCCACCATAGTGGTCCTCCTTGGCCACCATAGTGGTCCTCCTTGGACACATCCCTGTGGCCACCATACTGGCCTTGGGACTCACTGTCATCTATCTTCATTTGTCTCTTAGTGACTTTTTACACATTTTCTGTTTCGCGTCATCGTCACCATCACTCACTGTATATATATACTCCGTCTCCCTCAATCTGAAATTCAGAATTAATAATTTATTCTGTTAGCTCAGTCGATCACTTTTATTGTATCTGCTCTCTCACCTCTATTGACCCCCCCTTCCCACGCTCCTCCACCACCATGGGTGACCCACACTCCTCCACCACCATGGGTGACCCACACTCCTCCACCACCATGGGTGACCCACACTCCTCCACCACCGTGGGTGACCCACGGCCTCCTCAGCATCGTCCATTAGCGTCATTGTCATATGTTTTACAGATGTTTGTCTTTTATGTTGAGGCACTTTTGTTCCCTCACTTGGTGTTCCTCATCTGGCGGACTTGGTCCTCATTCAGCCTCACGGGCTGCACTCATTCTTCCTCACCTTTAACATCTGTGACGGACGAGTGTCTCTTTCTCACTTTCTCTTAGTCTCTCACTCTGCCTTCCTTCCAGGTCACATTATATATATATATATATATATATATATATATATATATATATATATATATATATATATATATATATATATATATATATCCCTGGCTCTCTCCACCAACCTGCCCCCTGTCACTACATTATTAACCACCTTTCATGTTAGTTAACACTGTCAATTGGTATGTTGATTTGCCACCACCACCACAGTTGTCACTACCAACACCACCACAATCACTAGCGACACCACCACTACCACCATAATTACCACCATAATTATCACCATAATTATCACCACTGCCACACTCACCACCACCACCACTACCACTACTCTATCAGGAACACAATCGCAACATACAGAAGCTACACGTGTCGTCTGGTAGGAACCTCCACCACCACCACACACTACACGTGTCGTCTGGTAGGATCCTTCACACACTACACGTGTCGTCTGGTAGGAACCTCCACCACCCTCCATCAGCTGTCATCCTATACCCAGTCGCCGGAGATCCTAATATTAAATTGAAGAATAATTGAAATTCTGAAGACATTTTCCAGGAGGATGACACGTCATCACATTTCCAATTGTGCAGATGCTAACGAGTATAAAATTGGATTTCTTAAAAACTTTAAAATTTCTTTTACCTCGGCAAGGCAAAATGTTTTATGGAAAATGAAATAAAGAAATGAGAATACATAGACTAAATTGAATATGTAGTAATAGGTGATATATTATCTAACTGAGGTAATAAACCATTTATTTCGCTTAAACTTAAGAAAATGGCAAGACAAACCTAAACTGGGGAAGGTGTTGTTGTTCTCGTCTACAGTGAGTCTTGTGATGACCACAAGAGTCAACAGCGTGCTGTACTGTACTGCACTGCTTCATATGAGCCAGCATTACACCGTGGCCGCTGACAATGCTCGCCTCCCGTCACCAGTCACGTGGCTCCGTAGTTACAGTCACTCACTGAGGGACGGAGACAAAAGCTTAATATCTCCTCCTCCCCTTCCCCACCCTTCTTGTCTGGATTCTCAAGTGAACTGAATAGGTTTTTATAACCTGGTGGAGGTAGATGGTCACACAGCTGCTCTGCTTTTATTACCTGACGGAAATATATAACATAGAGTTTAAATAGGCCAGCAAGAGGCACTGGCCGACACTACACGTGGCTGTCTTCAATTCCTTGACTTAAGTTAGTTAAAAAAATTACGCGAGGGTGAACTGGACGTGACCAGGGCACAGACGACACTCAAGAGGAGACGACCACTGTGTCACACTCGCCTGGTGATGACTGCTCTGTGTGTGTATGTGTGTGTGTGTGTGTGTGTGTGTGTGTGTGTGTGTGTCAGATATCTATCAATAAATATACATTATGTTCATTCTCTCTTTGATGGTCAATAGTCATCGTACCTCCTTTGACACTGTACACGGGTCATACACATATTAGTTTTCATTGTGATAGAATAGGAATATGGTAAAGTACATGACAACTATACATAGATTGTCTACCTTATAGTGCACAATGACGTTCCATTACAATAAACATCACCCGAGCAAACTCTGACCTCGACCCGTTATCATCGAACTAGTGACGCTGTTACTTCAAGTTAAGGTAGTCACCCTTGGACACTGTCTCATATTATCGTTTTCTTTAACCTCCGAAAAACTATCATACGTGTTATCACAGTGAACCTTTTAAGAGGGTAACGCTTGGTCAACTATAGCGGGATTAACATCAGAAGTGTATAAGGTGAACTGTATTACATATTGATCAAACCTCCCGAGTTATGTTGGGGGACAGACAGACAGACAGACAGACAGACAATACCTTAAACAATATCCTGCCTCCACCACAACGACTAACCCCTAATAACACCGGGGCCAGAGAGACATAAGCTCCTCCTCCTCGTCATACCAGCGAGGCTAAAAATGAAATAATTGCAACAAACACAGAAATTCATTGCATCATTACGCTGTTGGTTGTGTGACATGAGTGCACAACATAACGAGTGGCACACAGGGTACAACACAGTGAAGTAATAATAATCACTTGTTTTGTGTAATGTGACAATGGTTTTTATGCTACCCCCCTGCCCCACACACACACACACACACACACACACACACACACACACACACACACACACACACACACACACACACTTTAGTTTCTATAATATACACAAGAAAGGAGATTAATAGCTTTATCTACCATTAAATATATTGCGAGGAAGAATGAAATATTTCTTCATAGTGTTGTAGATAAACCATAAAAGTGAGTGAAGTTCTTATTAATTATGTATACGTTCATGACTCCAGTTGCATATATAAAGCTAAGTGTTACTACAGGAAGGTTGTTATATAACATTCATATATAACTATAATGGTATTCAAAACATTAAACACTACATCTATCCACCTATATGTCACACAAAACTAATTACTGGACTTGGTTCCCGTGATTACGTCCATAATAACAGAGTGACCGTAGCTAAAACTGAAATGACTGAGTGATCCTCCATATATAATAAAACTGTGTATAACTAAATACATTATGTTAATTAGTTTTAGTCTTATAACCTTTGGATGTGTTTCTCTTGGCCTCTGCTTCCATGATGATGTCAGATCCAAGTAATTCCTCCAGTAGAATCCGTGTTCGTCTCTATATGTACAGTACAGTCGGTGGTCAAAAGTTCACTCCCTCCCAAAATGAAGCAGCATCGACCCTAAATGAGATGAAACAGTCAGGGTAAGTCAATTCAGAGACTCATTCCCGTGACTCAGTTTTATCACGGGGAGCGAACTCTTGTCCCTCCGACAGTATCAAGGTTAGGTTAGGTTAGGTTAGGTTTATAGTCAAGACGAACAAGACAAGACACCTGTGAGAGATCAGAGGTTGTCAGGAGGAGGGCAACAGGTGATGTAATTAACTACTAGTGGTGCCAAGACAACCCAATATGTGCTTTATATACGACCTACACCCAGTTACAGCACACCAACAGCCTGTGGTATTGGTACCTCGTGAACTCTTAAGACCTGACTGTATAAACTATTGTCCCTACCAATTAAATAATACCATATATTTATCTCTCATATACTAAATAATTTCAACTATATTAATATTAGAAATAACTTGAATAAATATAAAGTAAACTAAACTTTGAAATATTCCATCACATAACAACAGGTGGACAGTTCAGGTGTCGATCTATTTACCTAATAATATATATTTTTTTAGGATTTGGTATGCGGTCACCCCATTCCCTTTCCCCCCCTTTCCTCCCCCCCCCTCCCTACCCCCTACCCCCTCACCCCTCTAATAACTGTTTGTAAATGAAAGTTTGGAATGTGCATATTCAGCGTAGTGGACCTCGCGTGAAATCCCAATAAATTGTTTTAACCCCGAACGCGTTCAGAATAACTTCGATTTGGGAGTTCCGATAACACGTTAAATTACATATGAAACAGTTCAATTGACTGCGTGTAATATAGCGGGCAGATTTTGGGTCAATAAGTGGAGATAAAATAATGTGGAATATTGACCCGAATGAGCACAGTGTAGTGTTTTATAGGTCACTACACGACACGTCATTTGCACACGACACGACACGTCATCAACATACTACACGTCACTCAGGGTATTCCTCTTATGCTTATATTCTGCTACTAAGGAGAGACAGACACACAGACAGACACAGACAGACAGACACAGACAGACAGACAGACAGAGAACAATGTTATATGTCATGTTATCACTTAATATGTTCATCTAAGCAAAATGTAAATATTAAGACTAATATTATACACCTTATCACACACTGACACACCTTCACCTCTCTCCTCATCTGTCCCCCGTCACCTACCCTTATACCACCACCCAGCGGATTATTCTCTCGTTACGGAGCCACACTGAGGGAGGGAAGACTTGATTGTGTCGTCATCATATCTTTTATAGTGATGGCACCATCTGGGCGCCTGGCTATGGTCAATAAAGTGGCTGGAAATGTGGATGATAAACAATGAATATAGAGGAACCTCCAAGTGGGGAGCCGACGAGGGGTATGGCTGCCAACTCAAGTCAGCTGTGAGCAATAACGTGTTTTGTGTTCCTCCTCCTACTGCCTCTTCTCCTCCTCCTCCTTCGTGATTTCTACTGATCTCTTGTCTCGCTTGATGTGTGTGTGTGTGTGTGTGTGTGTGTGTGTGTGTGTGTGTGTGTGTGTGTGTGTGTGTGTGTCTAACTAATAAACCAAATCTTATTTTTATCACAAATTAATTATTTTATCGTTTTACAGTCATGGTAATTTCCTACAGAATAATTAGTTAATTCATATATTAATGTAATAATTTATCTCATTAACTAAAACAGAAAAAATTGTAATTTAGATTTTTACAGTGACAGATTATGGCGGTGATATAGAGACAACAGTGACGCAGACCATGGCGGTGATATAGAGACAACAGTGACGCAGGCCATGACAGTGATACAGACACAGCAGTGACTCATACAACATAGCCTCATCTGAATATAGATCCCATAGGCTTGACGACCTGTTAGGGGCAGTGAGGATACAGCACACTGCACTATATAAGACGAAAGAGCGTAGCTGTTACTGCCTTCGATCACCCTCACATAGCTGGGTGAACTGAGGGTGTATTGAGCACGAACCAGCGATCAATAGGACAGGATGTGAGGGTTTTATCCACTCAACCACAGCTCTCCACTCTATAAGATACGAATAATTTAACCTGAGGAATTACAAACAACTTGCAAATATTAATCAAAACTAATCAATAAATATCACATACTCCTCTAACTCCCTCTGCTGTACCTAATAACATAATTAATTACCATAGAATAATTACTCCACAAATAATATAAACGTTTAAGTTATCAATACATTTATGTGGTGTACGATATCGTCATCACTCCGCCACCCTCCTCACCTCAGCCCAGCCACAGGTGACTCGAGAAGTCCATTTAAGACGGCACATGACGTGCATAAATGATCATCAAATGTTCACCAATTAAGTAGTCTCTGAGGCTGACCATATGTGTAAGTCTTAGCTAAATGGTTTATGAACTCGTAGTGGTAAGAGTTGAAGTAGAGGTGAAGCCTAGGGTCTTTGTGTTACAGGATGGCGGGTTGATGATGTTGTCAAAATATATGTTGAATTGCTTGATGTTATGTCTGTTACTATAAATATATTTTAGTAACATTGAAGGGAACCAAGTTTAGACGTACCCCATAGAGCTATATACTGGTATTAAAAATTTCATCTCGTAAGACTCGGATGGTCCCTCCCAAAGTGAAGCAGTATCGACCCCAAATGAGATAACACAAAACACCTTCACCAGACGACAGTTAAAGGAAATAAGTTCGGAGACTCATTCCCATGACTCAGTTCACTGCACGGGGAGGGAAACTTTTGTCCGTGCCTTTACATCTTCATAACAGTTTAACACAATGACTCGATCTGTAGATCATCAATTAACGCCTCCTGAGTTTTGGTAGCTTATCAATGTATTAATATATTTTGCCTTATGGGATCACAGTATGTATTCCAGTATGTATTTGGTTAAACCCTCTGAGGTGATTAAGATCATCTGGTGTTAGTAAGATTGACTATTAAAAGTTGGGTCCCCGTACTCAAGATCTTAGTTGTCTACATCAGCTCAGCATCATAACATGGCCTCAGTTGTCTACACCAGCTGATCATAACATAGCCTCAGTTGTTTACATCAGCTCAGCATCATAACATGGCCTCAGTTGTCTACACCAGCTGATCATAACATAGCCTCAGTTGTCGACACCAGCTGATCATAACATAGCCTCAGTTGTCTACATCAGCTCAGCATCATAACATGGCCTCAGTTGTCTACATCAGCTCAGCATCACAACATATCCCCAGCTGTCTCTACCATCAAAGTTTTCCCGTAAGTCAAAGAGCTAATATCCACCTTAGTCGACCCTCGCTGGCTTCCGGGTTAAAAGGTTTAATTAATTATGATATTGAGGGTTTTCTCATGCCACCTTTGATGAAGAATTGAGTAATTAACTTTATTCCCCTGAGGAGGCCAGGTGACCGTCTCGTAACCTTGGTAACGCCTTAGTCACTAAAAGGCGTTCTAAGAAATCTTCCAACTCCCCATACTTGCTTCCTGGCTGTGAGTGGTAGCATGTATTAACCACACACTAATAGGTCTTAACCACACATTAATAGGTCTTAACCACACACTAATAGGTCTTAAACACACATTAATAGGTCTTACACCACATACAAACACGCCCACACCCATAAGCCTGCAGGAGCCCCCCCCCCCCACTAAGTTATTATAATCTTATACGGTTATCAGTATTATGATCTTAATTAGCGAAGGTTAATGATGCTATAATGACACCCGCTTCATAATCTCGCGGCCTAGGTTAGAAGTCTCGGTGTTCGTATTTCCTGTTGAGTACACCGCCACCAGACTGTAGTAGGAGCCACGACCTGTCTCTCGTTATTGAACCAAGAGCCACGACCTGTTTCTCCTCATTGAACCAAGAACCAAGTCCTGTCTCTCGTTATTGAACCAAGAGCCACGACCTGTCTCGACCTGTGTCTCGTCACTAAAGCAAGAACCACGACCTATTTCTCCTCATTGAACCAAGAGTCGTAATCTACTTCTACCACGAGTCGGAACATACCTCTCGATGTCCTAAGTGTACTGTACCTGGAACTAAAACCTGACTATTTTATTCGTTGTGCCTGAAACTATAAGACCTGGCTGCAGTGTCGTTGGCCCCTGGAACCCCGAGAAGAGAATGATAAAGGAAGTCTGTAGAAGGGGAGAAAGTAAAGAAAGCAAAGGAGAGGGGAGGGAAGGTGGAGAGAGAGAGAGAGAGAGAGAACAAAAATAAAATATACAAGGCAAAGGGAGAACTCTAGTGAAGGGTGGTGAGCAGAGTATTATTGATGTGGCACTCATAAAGGTGGGTGTTTCAGGCAGCCCCGTAATGGTCTCTCATGGGGATAAAAACACACACACACACACACACACACACACACACACACACACACACACACACACACACACACACACACACAAACACAATCACTCACACTCACTCACTCACACACACACATTTCCTGCGTCGTCGGGACAGAATTAGATCAAGCAGTGTGAGGGAGAACTTGAGGGCCTTGAAACCCACGTGTTCCTGACGGTCTTCCGAACACCTGAGGATAACCTAACCTAACCTAACCTAACCTAACCTAACCTTACCTTCATATGGCCACCCCCCAACACTCACCATCCATCGTAGTTTCATAACAACTATCTGGCAACAAGTTTTCATTCGCCTTCAGGATATCGTGTATGTGTGAGTTAGAGAATCCACTATCCCTAACCCATGTCTCAGTAAGAAACAAGATCAACCACTTTAGTCAAGACAGAAATACATATCGCGTGTACCTGGACAGTTTTGTGGGATGTTTACCTGTGAGTGATACCTGTGTCCTCGTGGGTCAAGTTTGAGGCGTTACTCCAGTCATTGATACACACCTGTAGCCCTAAGCATTTTCTTTAACTGTATCCATTATTAGGAAGTTAATGAACGAAACAGGCTGTTATTAGAAGGGAACGACTATAGGTTTTAAGGTAAAGTTAGTATTTGGTATGGTAAAGTATGAGGTGGTTATACTGTAGATGTTTGTAAAGTGAATTTATTGTAAGTAGTGTAGTGGTTGTGTAGGAGATTCAGTGTAGACAGTGGACATGAAGAAATATAGGTGATAGCGTAGTGGATATAGTGTAGATGACAGTGCAGTAGTTAGGTTCCATACAGATTAAGAAAGTAAGTAATTATGCGAATCAGTAGTGTAGTTGGCTATCATTTTTCCAAGGTGCTAAAGGCCTAATTTAACTTAACCTAACCTTACCTAACCTAACCTAACCTAATCTAACCTACCAGATATATATATACGTTGTTGTATGAGAGAGAGAGAGAGAGAGAGAGAGAGAGAGAGAGAGAGCCAGACATAAACAGTTCCCGGGGCGTCTTATCGGAGAACAGATTTACAGTCTTCATCTTTGTCTCTGCCGCTGTAAATTTTGTATATGACCATTTTATGTGGAAATAACATCCTCGCTGGTTACTTTCATCTCCTCTATTCCACACTGGTCCTGGTGGGGGGATGTTTTTAGCCTGAACGAAGATTATGGCTTCTATTTATGGAAATGTAGTCTATATTTGTCCATACTGAAACTCTTACTGAAAATATTTGAAACATTTTGAACGTAATATTATGATAATTTTGATTGACTATGAATGCATAATAAATGAAATCGTAATACATAAATCTGTCTCATTTTTTATTTTGCCTTTTGATTAATATCTGTTTTTATATTACCAGTAGCTGTGTGATTCATTGAGGAAATATCTTAAACTCCTGAACATAGCAGAGCAATATCTGGTGTCATACTGAAGGAGTGGCTGAAGTAGGTTGTTTTATGGGAGACTGTCTGATATACTCACGACTGATGGTGTACCTGGTGTTGTTGTTACAGGTTGTGGGGTTGTGATATAGTATAATCTGGTACAACTTACGAAAACAATTAACTGAAACCTTATAAAGAGAAATAGTTGTATACAAACCCTTTAACCTGAATTGAATGAATAAAATGCTACAGTTCTTTCATGATAACCAGATTAACCGGAACTTTAGCCACAACGAAATATTTTTACAGTTCCTGGGATGTATTTTAGAGATTTAAAAATAACTTATTATATATCATTTTCTCTGTCACTCGTTCTCCTTTGATAGAAATTTGTTCGACATTCCAGGGAGTGAGAAACATCGAGAACACTAATAATAATAACAATAACAACATCTCTTTTACTATGGCCTTTACTGTAGGATTTAACAGTAGATTATTGGCAAAATCTGTTAGGCAGCTGAGGAAGAAAATTACTCAGACAAGCAACAACAGTGTCAGAAGGAGCAGCACTGAGGACAACACCAGACCTATGGACCTCCCTGGCAGCTAAAGGATCACCAGGGTCAACCAAAGCAAGACTGAGGAGTGTGAAAGCCGACCTGAGATGGAAAAACCAATGTTCATGGGGGGGATACTGACTGTCAAGGTGCCAAGGTTCACTTCAACGGCCCGGCGATGTGGTGTTTATTTTTGCTTGTCCTGGATCCCTCTGTTGGCAGGTCAGTGTACCAGAGGGTTGTGGCGTCTTGGTGATGGGATTCTCAGTAGTGTCAGTCAGGCAGCGCGTGTGGGGGGCCCCTCGACTCACCCAGGTTATTAAAGTATGGGAAGGTAAGAAGAAGAAGAAGAAGACACAAGAAGAAGAAGAAGACACACGAAGAAGAAGAAGACACACGAACAAGAAGAAGAAGACACACGAAGAAGAAGAAGAAGAAGGGTGTGAGGGTAAAAGATCTATAATGAACCAGAGGGAATGAATCACTTAAGGAGGATAATGAAAAGCTGATGTTTCTAAACTGTTGAGTAATTGAAGGGAAGATGAAAAGGGGGACAAATAAACTACGAGGAGAACCAGAGAATGAGCGAGTAATAGAATGAGGGAAGAGACAAGTGATGGAAAACAAAGATGATGATGAATGGTGAGGTGAGGTGAGGTGAAGAGAATAAGAGGGAGGGACATGTCTTATGTGTGAGAGAATATCACCACAATATCCTAATGGTAATGGAAGTTCAATCACGTCAGTCAATATGTCAAGGTGTCATATTGTTTTGTCTTGACTATGAATAAGAGAGAGAGACCACGCTGTTATATACTGCCGTTTGCTGCTGTTGAAGAAATTATTCTTTACCTTTATTTGAAATCCAATTCAGTGTAGTTTATAACCGATACGGTAACAACCTTGTTGTCGATTTCGGTAATAAGTCTAGGAGGTCAGATATTCGTGTGGAAGATATGAGGTTGATGTTGTGTTGGCGGCACCTATTTGTCTGTGTCAGAAACATCATGGTCCTCCATGTCGCGTTGTGACGTATTATTTTATTCCACTTATGACAACTTCTTAAATATTGAATTCGGTAAAAGTTAGCTTGATAACATTTAATTATAATATCATAATAAGTAAATAAAAAGATTATACCGCACGCATATATACATGGCACTCAGTGGAGGATTGTCACACCCCAAGCAGCCAGGTCAACGCTCTCAATGGAAGTCAAACAAACCAACTGGGACGAGTCCATTGTGGAGTAGATTGCCTCATACATGTTCAAGGGAGCATCTGGTGACTTAGGTCTCGTCTCCAGGTGGTGAGTTTCCCTCATCTTGGGTAAGTCGTACTGGTCAAACCAAACCTCTTCTGTAGTAATGGTCACCCTAAAGGTCTCCCCAGGCCATCTTACCGCACCTATCTACACTACCTACAAACGAATCTACGGCAACGAGTAGGTAGACCAATACAACAGCTACACTCTGGTTTGTAGGGCCTCCTGTGTTGTATTTGTGCTGAAGTCAATAACATTATCAAGAGGAATTTGACAACTGTGTGTCGGCCAGTCCCCAGGGAACCATAGAGAGCGGACAGCAAGCACCCGGATACATGACTCTCCTAACCTGGAAGGATGATAAACAACTCATGTGGTTACTACACTGTTTCCACCTTAGCACCAGATTAAAACCACCGGAAACTAACAGGACAATCAGTTTCCTGTTGCAGCGCCTCAGTATAGCAGTCCAGAGAGGGAATGATTACTCCATGCTGATCACTTGTCCATCACCTGAGGAGCTCGAGGAAGGCCTTTGAAAAGATATTGTAACTCTTACCACAACTTGTAAACATTGAAGACATTAACAGATATTACTGTATGTAGACCCCGGTAACACGTGGGGAGGTGGGAGAGAACAACATTACTCGTATTAAGGAAAAGTATCAGAGGTGGTTCTCGATGGGAGTCAAATTTATTTTATCAGGGAATATCTTGTCGTAGAAGATAGATATAATGTACGGTATAATGGAGAGGTGTACCGAGCTCAGACCATCATACACACGACAGGGATAACGAGAGAGAGAGAGAGAGAGAGAGAGATTATCAACAACTTCTGGGAGCGGTAAATGGGGCGGCCGGCTGGGGTCTCCGGCGCTGTTTCACCTAAATATTGGGAGTTGCTCACTTGTTTTTAACTAAAATTAACAAAAGTGGAAGAAACAGAACCCCGGACTGGCGGAGGGAGATGTTGTCTTAATGACGGAGTTTAACCGACCAACATGGCTGGCCCAGGGCTGGTTTATTACGCTTTTCCCACAATGGTCTCGGGATATACCTGTTTTCTCTGAGTTAATTTACTGACGTCAACTTTACAGAGTTTTCGGTAAACAAACAAAACCTTTAAGAAAGTTACAGAGAGTAAAATTTAGACGACTACTCTTACACAGTGAAGGAAAATATGATTAGAGAAAGACAGTGACATGATGACCATATATAGAGCTGAACTTTTGTGTCTTGAGCAATTTAACTCTTTAAAAGAAATAAAGAAATGTTTATTCCAAGATGCCCTCCCTCCCTCCACCCCTCCACACCACTATGCCAGCTCCTCCATCTTGGCTCAGTGATGCCCTCCCTCCCTCCCTCCCTCCACACCACTATGCCAGCTCCTCCATCTTGGCTCAGTAAGACCTTCCCAATAATCTTCTGGTCGTCTCTTGTGGGTAATCTTTCCTGACTCAGATCCTAAACACTTTTCCTTGTCAGTCTGCCGCTCAGTCGCCAAACTTTCGTCATGGGTAAGTCGGTCAGTCCTACGGGAGGAGAATTGTTTTACGGTAACTTCCCTTTGACCTAAAGACTCCGGGGCCTGACTCTCATGGGGCCGTTCTTTCCGCCACGCAGCCGGAAGTATCTGAGTTGGTCACAATGTATGCAGTATGTAAGCTCGTTACCATTAGTTCCCACCGGACAAGCATGAGATAATTAATTTGTATTCTATTTATATGAGCCAAACGCTCATATAGTCTCTGTACTTCATTATTATCAAAGTTTATGGCCATTCCTAGGTAACTAATCTTCGTGACCTTCTAGCGTGTGTGGACTCACCTGACACCCTCCTTAAAAAACAATAATAACAAAATCTTCAGAAAACTGTTCCCAAGGTGGATGAAGTGAGAGCAGTTTCAAAAATAATTTAATAAAAATAACTGGCTCAGTCATTACATTTGTTATGATAAACTTGTAATATTTTGTGTTCTCGTCTGGGTCATAAGACTTTATAAACTCTGCTATGAGATAATTCTACACAATGAAACAATAAGACGTCGTTTGCGTGATGGTTATTAGTTAATATAAAACTCAGCCATTTACTACAACCATTTACTACTGCTTGTGTTACCATATAGCAGTGCAACCACAACTCTCAAAGGTCAACTCCACAACAACAACACTCCACGTTCAGTCATATACAATCTACCGATTTATCTATAACACAGGAAGGTAATTTAATATTCGTGGCTGTGTTTGTCTAGTTAAAATTTATTGAAACTTAAACTTTTTAACACAAACACGAGAATAGAATTTAACGAATGATAGTATTAAATTTAATTGGATTGTTCGGTGAATGTTTTTGATGTTGGAGTCGGACACACACATGATCTCATTTACATTATTTACACATCATGCTTCACCAACATTTACCGCGTCCATATGAATGTTGATGGAAGTAACCCCGTACATTACAACTTCGATAAACTGGGGAAAATTTAACAACTGTGTCAAAGTAAGTGTAGTAATGACCTTGTTCTTAATTCTAGAAGTTTGTTAACTTTGACCTTCGCTGCTGACCTTGACCTAGGCTGTTGACTTTGGACATTGATAATTTTTGCCCTCCCTTACATACATACATACATACATACATACATACATACATGCATACATACATACATACATACTGCTTTACTCACATACAACATTGGAGGTGAAATAACCGTTGTTCCCACGTACATATAAAGTACAGTGAAGGTTCCTTTTGTACTGTACCTACGTTAAACAAAGGAGAATAGAGAGAGAGAGCTGTGTGAGCATAATGACTGGACACAGAAGGCTGGCTGGAGTTCTTGTAAGCCAGAGGGCGTGAAACCCATTGAAAGGCGCAAGAGATTCATTGAACAAGTCACTGAGGCAGGCAGCAACGGGTCGATCAGATGTGTGTGTGTGTGTGTGTGTGTGTGTTTGTCCAATATATAGTCGGATTTAAGAGTGGAGGGCATAATGAGTAGTAGCCAGTCTTATGGTTAAAGGTAAATGTTCCGTATAAGGATTACTTGACACTAAGGGATAATGTGTCACCGTTTGTACTCTTATGACTAAAAGAAGTAGCGTTTCTTACCATCAACTCTCTTATAAAGTGTGTGTGGCAAGTGGGCTGCTAGGTCCTCTCACTTTCGTCAACAAGGTCTTGTATGTAGCCGTAAAGAGGAAGCGTTCGGGCCTATTATCCAAAATTTGCTTCTGTTCTCTGATAATGCTTACCCTCACACGGTTCTCCCTCATCTGCCCTTCAGTCTTGTTATTCCAGCGATTCTCATAGATCTGTAATAGGGAACTGATTTCAATATGATGACGAGGTGTATAGAGCTGCCAGGGATAGTGTCGAATCCTTAAATATGGAATAATCTTGTTTTTCTTTACTCTAATAAACTAACCTTCCTTCAGACGCCTTCATCACCTAACCCACGTGATCCTGAGTCTAGTGAGTCTTTCCTCTTCTCTAACTACTTTAAAATCATCCAAAGTTCTTCGCTAGTCTTTAAGTCAACATTAAACTTATCAAAGCGAACTCTGTCTGGTACTGACTAATATCCCTTTAAGACACAACTAACAAACATCTGCCTTACACGAGCACTGAGATGCTTTTACACTACCTGAATAATGTAGTGACAGTCGCATCCACTAATGCTATTTAAACCTGTCCATTTACCTAAGCCCCCCAAAAAGTGTTTCACAGCAGCCATAGTATTTACTCCCACCTTCATGAAATATTCTCTCATATTTAAGGTTCAAGTTCTGTTTATTTCTACTTTAACTTCCAGATTGTAGTTTATTATCCGAGTCTTTGTTTTGTTAAGGC